>NC_057802.1:18744290-19044290 GCF_018294505.1 Triticum aestivum | reverse complement strand
TGCTTCTCCTACTTTAGTTGAATCAAATTTGACTGCGGCCGGTCCTTGTCGAAGGTTAAAACAAAAAACTTGATAAATCACCGTTGTGGTTTTATGCGTAGGTAAGAACGGTTCTTGCTAGAAGCCCATAGCAGCCATGTAAAACTTGCAAAAACAAAGTAGAGGACGTCTAACTTGTTTTTGCAGGGCATGTTGTGATGTGATATGGTCAAGATATGATGTGATATATGTTGATGTATGAGATGATCAGCCTTGGGGTTGTCTCTTTATTGTATGAAGTGCAAGCGCCATATAAATTGCTTTACTTTATCACTATGCGTTAGCGATAGTTGTAGAAGCAATAGTTGGCATGACGACCACGACGCAACAACACTACGATGGAGATCAAGGTGTCAAGCCGGTGACAATGGAGATCATGAAGATGCTTTGGAGATGGAGATCAAAAGCACAAGATGATGGCCATATCATGTCATATATTTTGATTGCATGTGATGTTTATCTTTTATGCATCTTATTTTGCTTAGAACGGCGGTAGCATCATAAGATGATCCCTTCACTTAATTTCAAGATAAAAGTGTTCTCCCTGAGTATGCGCCGTTGCGAAAGTTCGTCGTGTTGAGACACTACGTGATGGTCGGGTGTGATAGACTCTATGTTCACATACAACGGGTGCAAGGCAGTTTTGCACATGCTGAATACTCGGGTTAAACTTGACGAGCCTGGCATGTACACACATGGCCTCAGAACACTGAAGACCGAAAGGTCGAACGTGAATCATATAGTAGATATGATCAACATAGAGATGTTCACCATTGATGACTACTCCATCTCACGTGATGATCGGCCATGGTTTAGTTGATTTGGATCACGTATCATTTAGATGACTTGAGGGATGTCAATCTAAGTGGAAGTTCTTAAGTAATTTGATTAATTGAACTTAATTTATCATGAGCTTAGTCCTGATAGTATTTGTATATTTATGTTGTAGATCAATAGCTCGTGATATAGCTCCTATTTTTTTTGATATGTTCCTAGAGAAAAGTTGAAAGATGATAGTAGCAAAAATGCGGGCTAGGTCCGTGATCTGAGGATTATCCTCATTGCTGCACAGAAGAATTATGTCCTTGGTGCACCACTGGGTGACAGACCTATTGCAGGAGCAGATGCAAACGTTATGAACATTAGGCAAGCTCGATATGATGACTACTTAATAGTTTAGTGCGCCATGCTTTACGGCTTAGAACCGGGACTTCAAAAATGTTTTGAATGCCACAGAGCATATGAGATGTTCCAAGAGCTGAAATTGGTATTTCAGACTCATGCCCGTGTTGAGAGGTATGAGACCTCTGACAAGTATTTTGCCTACAAGATGGAGGAGAATAGCTCAGCTAGTGAGCATGTGCTCAGAATGTTTGGGTACTACAATCGATTGAATCAAGTGGGAGTTAATCTTCCAGATAAGATAGTGATTGACAAAGTTCTCTAGTCACTATCACCAAGCTACTAGAACTTTGTGATGAACTATAATGTGCAAGGGATAACGGAAAAAATTCCCGAGCTCTTCGCGATGCTGAAATCGGCGAAGGTAGAAATCAAGAAAGAGCATCAAGTGTTGATGGTTAACAAGACCACTAGTTTCAAGAAAAAGGGCAGAGGAAAAGAAAGGAAACTTCAAGAAGAATGACAAGCAAGTTGCCATTCCTGTGAAGAAGCCCAAAGCTAGACCTAAGCCTGAAACCGAGTGCTTCTACTGCAAAGGGAATGGTCACTGGAAGCGGAGTTACTCCAAATACTTGCGAATAAGAAGGATGACAAAGTGAAAAAAGGTATATTTGATATACATGGTATTGATGTGTACTTTACTAGTGTTGATAGTAACCCCAGGGTATTTGATACCGGTTCAGTTGCTAAGATTAGTAACTCAAAACAGGAGTCCCAAAATGAACAGAGACTAGTTAAGGGCGAGGTGACGATGTGTGTTGGAAGTGATTCCAAGGTTGATAAGATCACCATCGCACACTCCCTCTACCTTCGGGATTATTGCTGGACCTAAATAAATGTTATTTGGTGTTTGCGTTGAGCATGAATATGATTGGATCATGTTTATTGTGATACAATTATTCATTTAAGTCTGAGAATAATTGTTGTTCTATTTACATGAATAAAACCTTCTATGGTCATACACCCAATGTAAATGGTTTACTGAATCTCGAATCGTAGTGATACACATATTCATAATATTGATGCCAAAAGATGCAAAGTTGATAATGATAGTGCAGCATATTTGTGGCACTGCCGTTTAGGTCATATTGGTGTAAAGCGCATGAATAAACTCCATGCAGATGGACTTTTGGAATTACTTGATTATTAATCATTTGATACTTGCGAACCATGCCTCATGGGCAAGATGACTAAAACTCGGTTCCGGAACAATGGAGCGAGCCAATGACTTATTGAAAATAATACATATCGATGTATGTGATCCGATGAGTGTTGAGGCACGCGGCGGGTATCATTATTTTCTGAACATCACAGATGATTTGAGCAGATATGTGTATATCTACTTAATGAAACACAATTCTGAAACATTTGAAAAGTTTAAAGAATTTTAGAGTGAAGTGGAGAATCATCGTAACAAGAAAATAAAGTTTCTACGATCTGCTCGCGGAGGCGAATATTTGATTTACGAGTTTGGCCTTCATTTAAAACAATGTGGAATAATTTCACAACTCACGCCACCTGGAACACCACAACGTAATGGTGTGTCCGAACGTCGTAACCATACTTTATTAGATATGGTGCGATCTATGATGTCTCTTACCAATTTACCACTATCATTTTGGGTTTATGCATTAGAGACAGCTACATTCATGTTAAATAGGGCACCGTCTAAATCCTTGAGACGACACCGTATGAACAGTGGTTTGTCAAGAAACCTAAGCTGTCATTTCTTAAAGTTTGGGGTTGCAACACTTATGTCAAAAGGCTTCAACCTGATAAGCTCGAACCCAAATCGGAGAAGTGCATATTCATAGGATACCCTAAGGAAACAATTGGGTACACCTTCTACCACAGATCCGAAGGCAAGATCTTTGTTGCCGAGCATGGAACCTTTCTAGAGAAGGAGTTTCTCTCGAAAGAAGTGAGTGGGAGGAAAGTAGAACTTGATGAGGTAATTGTACATTCTCTCGAACTGGTAAGTAGCTCATCAGAGAAATCCGTTCCCGTGATGCCTACACCAACTAGAGAAGAAGCTAATGATAATGATCATGAAACTTCAGATCAAGTTACTACTGGACCTCGTAGGTCGAATAGAGCACGTTCCGCACCAGAGTGGTACATTAATCTTGTTCTGGAAGTCATGTTATTAGACCATGGCTGATACATCTCCAACGTATCTATAATTTATGAAGTATTCATGCTATTATATTATCTGTTTTGGATGTTTATGGGCTTTACTAAACACTTTTATATTATTTTTGGGACTAACCTATTAACCGGAGGCCCAGCCCAAATTGCTGTTTTCTTGCCTATTTCAGTGTTTCGAAGAAAAGGAATATCAAATGGAGTCCAAACGGAATGAAACCTTTGGGAGAGATATTTTTGGAACGGAAGCAATCCAGGAGACTTGGAGTAGACGTCAGGGAAGCTTCGAGGAAGCCATGAGGCAGGGAGGCGCGCCCTACGCTCCTGGGTGCGCCCCCACCCTCGTGGGCCCCTTGTGGCTCCCCTGACTGACTTCTTTCGCCTATATATGTCCATATACCCTAAAAACATCGGGGAACACAATAGATCGGGAGTTCCGCCGCCACAAGCCTCTGTAGCCACCAAAAACCAATCGGGACCTTGTTCCGGCACCCTGCCGGAGGGGGAATCCCTCACCGGTGGCCATCTTCATCATCCTAGCGCTCTCCATGATGAGGAGGGAGTAGTTCACCCTCGGGGCTGAGGGTATGTACCAGTAGCTATGTGTTTGATATCTCTCTCTCGTGTTCTCGAGGTGGTACGATCTTGATGTATCGCGAGCTTTGCTATTATAGTTGGATCTTATGATATTTCTCCCCCTCTACTCTCTTGTAATGGATTGAGTTTTCCCTTTGAATTTATCTTATCGGATTGAGTCTTTAAGGATTTGAGAACACTTGACGTATGTCTTGCATGTGCTTATCTGTGGTGACAATCACTACTGGAATTAGCTTATTTGCCGACGGCAAAGAAGGTCTTTGCCGTCCGCTTACAAAAAACGGACGACAAAGAACTGGCTGATGGCAAAGAAGGATTTTGCCATCAGCCAGTTCTTTGCCGTCCGCTGGCTGACGGCAAAGAGATAGGTGGCCCCACTTACGAGCTGATTAGATAAAACTTAACGGCTCCCCCTCTTTGCCGTCCGCTAGCGGATGGCAAAGAGAGAAAAATAGCGGACGGCAAAGCATGGCGGATGGCATAGCACGGCGGACGGCATAGACCTAACTTCACTAACCTAACTAACGGCCGAGCCCCCCCACCCCCTTTCCTCTCTGTTTCTCTCCATGACCAGATCGACCCCCCGCCGCCCCCCAGCCGCCGCCCCCAGCACCTGCCGCTGCCCCCACCACCGCCCTCGCCACCCACCGCAGACTGCCCCGTCGCCCCACCACCCCGCCGCCCCCACCCGCCGACGCCCCATCGCCCCACCATCCCGCGGCCCCGATGCCCCGCCGCCCCACCACGTCGCCGCCCGACCGTCCCACTGCCCCGGCGCCCCGCCGGCCCCACCACCCGCCCACCACCCCGGCGCTACAGTCGCCCCCGGCGCCATCGCGGCCCCATCAACCCCGCCTCCCTGCCGGCTCCCCCTGAGCTCCATCGCCCCGGAGCCCTGCTACCCCCGTCGCCACCGCCACCCTGCCGCCCGCCGCCCCCGTCGCCACCGCCACCCCCCCGAGCTCCGGTGAGTTATTTTTTTTCTGTTTTTTATTTTTTTGCTGTTTAATTGTTTGTGTTAGATTTAGGTCTAGATATGTGTTAGTGTTAGTGTTAGATTTAGTGCTAGTGTTTGATTTAGGTCTAGATATGTGTTAGTGTTAGTGTTAGTGTATGTGTTAGTGTTAGTGTTAGGTTTTAGATAATTAGTTATATTATTAAAAGAAGTAGAAAAAAGATGAAAAAAGAAGAAGAAGAAAAGAAGAATATGTAGAAGGGGAAGAAGAAGAGAAGGAAAGAAGAAGAAGAAGAAAGGAAAGAAGAAGAAGGATAGAAGGAAACACCCCGACCCCGACACGACACCCCGACACCCCGACCCCTGACCCCGACACCCTGACCCCGACACCACACCCCGACACCCCGACCCCCTAACCCCCTGACCCCGACACCCCGACCCCGACACCACACCCCGACACCCCGACCCCGACACTTCTGGCGGAGGCGGCGGGGAGGCAGCGGGAGTTGGAGGAGAGGACGACAAAGATGTTGGAGGAGGAGAGGGCATGGAATGACATGCAGGCAAGGGCCATGTACGAGCTCCTTGTGGTAAGTTTCTTCTGCAGATTAGCCAAAACATTCATGTACTGTTTGTCTCATTACTAACTAGTATGACTGAGTCGTCAAAACCAAATGTGTAGTCTGTGTCCGAGAAGATTGGTCAGACCGCTCCGCCGATGCCAGTGATTGCTCCCGGGACCACGGTGAGTTTAATTTGAATGGAAATTACTTGCTAGTCTTAACATTTGAGTGTCATCATGCTAACGAGACATAGGAAATGATCTTTCGTGCAGCGTAACTCCAGACAAGCATCGCACGATCCTTCTCCAGCTACCGGCACGAGCCAGCCCGCTCCTACACCTCCATGATCATGGTAAGTTTCTCTAGTGTTTTGCTTAATAAATGCATAAAGACCTAGACTTAGCGTTATTTCCTCCAATATGCTTACCACAATGACATAGAGTTAGCTTCTTTTCCTCCAAAATGACTTAATAAGCTTACTGACCTCCAAAACCATCCATTTTACCTAAGTTAGCTCTAAAACGATCTATACTTAGCTTTGTTTCCTCCAAAATGACCTAAGTTAGCTCTAATATGCTTAGTTAACTAGGTTTGCTCAATAATGACATGTACTTAGCTTACTTATGTCAAAAATGGCATAATTAGCTTAGTTAGCTCATAAACAATCCATTTTTTCCTAAGTTAGCTCTAAAATGACCCATTTTACCTTAGTTAGCTCATAAATGATCCATTTTACCCAAGTTAGCTCTAAAATGACCCATTTTACCTAGACTAGCTCCAAAATGATCCATTTTACCTATGTTAGCTCTAAAATGACCCATTTTACCTAGGTTAGCTCCAAAATGACCCATCTTACCTAGGTTAGCTCCAAAATGATGCATTTTACCCAAGTTAGCTGTAAAATGACCCATTTTACCTAGATTAGCTCATAAACGATCCATTTCACCTAGTTTAGCTCACAAACGATCCATTTTACCTAGTTTAGCTCCAAAATGACCCATCACACCTAGGTTAGCTCTAAAATGATGCATTTTACCTAAGTTAGCTCATAAACGATCTATTACACCTAGGTTAGCTCATAAACGATCCATTTCACCTAACTTAGCTAAAAAACGATCCATTTCACCTAGGTTAGCTCCAAAATGACCCATCTTACCTAGGTTAGCTCATAAACGATCTATTTCACCTAGGTTAGCTCATAAACGATCCATTTCAACTAAGTTAGCTCATAAATGATCCATTTCACCTAAGTTAGCTCATAAATGGCATATACTTCTTCTTCTAGTCACCTTTTTCTAACTTTCTTATTTGCCATTTTGCAGATTTCATTCACTTCACGGAAGCTAGCTTGCTATGATGGAGTGCTTGTTTTTTCTTTCATTCTCCTCTAGTATTCTTCTTGCTTGCTATGATGGAACTTGCTATCTTGATGAAACTTTGCATTGTAATATGTATGGATGGAACAATGTGTATGTGCAACTTGCTATGTATGAATGGATGGAACTATATATGTATGAACGATGAAACTTATGTGATGGATATGTCATATGTTTGCTGTTAAATAGCCCTGTGAAATATATATATATATATATGTCATATATTTGCTGTGAAAATTGCTGGATTTAAAAAAACAGAAAAAAAGAGGCACCTTTGCCGTCAGTCGCTGATGGCAAAGGCTTGTCCCGCAGTGACGTCCAGCTGACGTCATTCGGCGGACTCCAAAGGCCGGATGCTCTTTGCCGTCAGCGGCGGACGACAAAGGCTGTCGTTAGCCGCCTAATGGACTAACAGCGCATTTATTGCCGTCGGCTTTCCTTGCCGTCAGCCGCTGATGGCAAAGGCCCCTTTGATGCCTACTTTGCCGGAGCCTTTTGCCGTCCGCGGCAGACGGCAAAGGCCTTTGCCGTCCGCCATCCTTGCCTTTGCTGTCTGCCATGGCAGACGACAAAGTAGCTGATTCCAGTAGTGAATGGGATATCACTGAAGGGGAACGCAGCAGAAAACAAAAAATTTCTGACCTACGCACCAGCCCAGGACCACTATGGAGACTGCATACATGGTTTGATCTTTTTCGTTACCGACTCGTAGCGCAGTGGGAAGTAGAGTCGATGACGATCGGCGGTGCAGATCCCCGCAGCTAGGATTTACAACCTCCCAACCGCGAGGATGTATACCCTCATCTGCTCCTCAGGCAGCCCTCTGGGAGGCGGTCGAACAGCCCCCCGGACGGTGTCGCGGACAGCCCTTCGGGAGGACCTTCGAAACTCGAACGGTCACTCGGACAGCCCTTCGGGAGGACCTTCGAAACTCGGACGGTCACACGGACAGCCCTTCGGGAGGCACTCACGAACTAAGACCGAAACTACGATCTCTCTAAAGAGTTGCACACATACGGTGTCATCTATCCGGCAGGGCTTCGCCGTCCAGAACTAGTTCCTGCCGGAACCCAGACAGCCTTACGGCTCTACGAAACTCTTTTCGTGGGAGGGAGAGAAGAAGCCAGATAATGCATGGCATGTGTATGAGAGCAAGGGATGAGTGTGGAGGGCTGCCCCTCCACCTCTATTTATAGGAAATCCCAAGGGGGTAGGGTAGTTTCACAAAAAACCCAAAATGCACATGAATGAAGTCCTTCCACAAGGACCTAGGAGTGAAACCAAGGAACAAGAGGGTCCCCAAGGGGGGATACCCCATGTGGCCGGCCACACCCCCATGAGGGGCCCAAAAAATGGCTCCTATCCATCCATGTCATCCCCAAGATCTTTTGGAGCAAAGCCCCAAAAGGTGGCTTTCCATAAAGTAACCATAAAGCTGATTTTCACTATTCACGACGACATTTTTCAGCGTCTGATCGAACTGAAAATATTTATGTGGGCTAAGAACATTTCCAGTACCCACTAAAATGATTTTCAACGCGTTCCGAAACAATTCCGGTTTTAGTGATTTTCATCTGCGAAACGCATCTGAAGTGGCTCCGGCAGCTCCGGAACATTTCCGGTTTTTATCTCAGAAAATTCCAAAAAGCTTCCAGAATGATTCTGGCATCCTCCAAGAATTATCAGGCATGTGCCGAAACCAATTTGACTTAATGGTGTATCCCGAAACAACTTTTCGGTATCATCGAAACTTATCCGATGACCTCTCTCTGCGGTACGATTCCGCTGTCCGAAACTTTTCGGTGTCCGAAACTTTTTCGGTGATTTTCTCTCAGACTCCCTGTCTAGTATTCAGCAGATAGATGACCCTTAAGCGTGTGACCCTATAGGTTCGGTGAAGTATAGACATGACCCGGAACCCCTTCCGATCAATGATCAACATCGGAGCCGTGGACACCCATATTGACCCCTATACCCACACGAATAAATATTCGAGTGAACCTCCAGTTGCCGTGTGCTATTCCTGTTGCTTCGCGATATGTTACAAATACCCGAGGTGAGACATGTTGGCATTCCCGTGGGTCAACAACTTGTCCACTATGCTAGTTACCTCGTTACCGGTATTGTTCTCTTTTCTCGTTATCGTGTTCCGGCATCCCCGTGATCAAATCACAAAGTGTCTGGCCAGACGATGATGGATACCGTAACACCGAGAGGGCCCAGAGATATCTCTCCATCGTCGGAGGAGCAAATCCCAATCTTGATCTATCAAGTTACTTGACACACTTTTCCATGAACCCGTAAGCCGCCGTAATAGCCACCCATTTACAGATGACGTTTAACAAACCCCAAAGTTCATGAAGCAAGCATGAAGAAACTCGATACTCTCATGGTCTAAGGAATCATGCAAACGTTAACCATCTCTGTGTTATGTACCAATAAACTTGTGACGAATGAATCTCATAGCATAACATCAATCCGGGTCGATTCAACACAAATGTCCTTCCTGACATTGTGCCCTCAAAGTTGCTTGGCATAGACATGCCCATGATTGGGAAAACATAATCATCATGCAACACTTGAGCTAGTCTTAGAGGCACGACTAGGAATACATTTTACCGTTTATTATTCCACACGTGCATATGGGTTCTCCCCAGAGCCTTTATGGATATACGGGCTCGGGAACCACAGCAGTTATAGCATGGAACATAAACATAATTATGAACAGGGAGATAATCAATAACATTTATTATTGCCTCTAGGGCATATCTCCTACAATCACGTGATCCACTTGATGTATGTTTTGGTGATCAACTTGCGGGTTCCGCTCGTGAACTTATGCATAGGGTTTGGCACACATTTTCGTCTTGACTCTCCGGTAGAAACTTTGGGGCACTCTTTGACGTACTTTGTGTTGGTTTGAATAGATGAATCTGAGATTGTGTGATGCATATCGTATAGTCATACCCACGGATACTTGTGGTGACATTGGAGTATCTAGGTGACATTAGGGTTTTGGTTGATATGTGTCTTAAGGTGTTATTCTAGTACAAACTCTTGAATAGATCGATCCGAAAGAATAAATTTGAGGTGGTTTCGTACCCTACAATAATCTCTTCGTTTGTTCTCCGCTATTAGTGACTTTGGAGTGACTCTTTGTTGCATGTTGAGGGATAGTTATATGATCCAATTATGTTATTATTGTTGAGAGAACTTGCACTAGTGAAAGTATGAACCCTATGCCTTGTTTCAACACATTGCAATACCGTTTACGCTCACTTTTATTACTTGTTACCTAGCTGTTTTTATAGTTCAGATTACAAAAACCTATATCTACCATCCATATTGCACTTGTATCACCATCTCTTTGCCGAACTAGTGCACCTATACAATTTACCATTGTATTGGGTGTGTTGGGGACACAAGAAACTCTTTGTTATTTGGTTGCAGGGTTGCTTGAGAGAGACCATCTTCATCCTACGCCTCCCACGGATTGATAAACCTTAGGTCATCCACTTGAGGGAAATTTGCTACTGTCCTACAAACCTCTGCAGTTGGAGGCTCAACAATGTCTACAAGAAGGTTGTGTAATAGACATCAAGCAGTTTCTGGCGCCGTTGCAGGGGAGGTGAGTGCTTGAAGGTATATCTTTAGATCTTCCAATTGAATCTTTTAGTTTCTTGTTTTCTCACTAGTTTAGTCTATAAAAGAAAATTTCAAAAAAATGGAATTGAGGGTACCTCATATGCTTCATCTTTTTAATATCTTTCATGAAAATAAGGATTCTGATAATTGTGCTCAATTGCTAGAAGAATGAATGAATTAGAATGTTTGGCACTAAATCTCTGAATGATGAGCATGATTGCAATGTTGTTAGTATGAACTCTTTGAATATCCATAGTACTAATGATGATTGCACTAGTCATGATGAAAATGTCTCTTATAAGCATGTCAATTTCTGTGGAGTGCATAGAGCTTGCAAGTACACACCAAATAGGGAAGATAGATTTTGCAAGAGGCATAAGTATTTGGAAACTAAATGGTTGCAAGAAAAGCTAGATGTTTGCGCTGAAAATTTAAACTTTCTTTGCCGTCCTTGTGAACTTTGCAATGAATGTGATCATTTCAATACCCAATGCAAATTGTTTCATGATCGTATCATGTCCAAAAATTGTGATGACTTGATTTCCCTTGCACATCATAATGAACTTAGTTTGCTTTTGGGTTATGAAGAAATGAAACGTATAACTAAGGATATTCCAGAATTTGTCCTTGATAAAGTTCTTGATTTTGATCTAGAAGAAATTTTTATGTATTGTGCGGTGAATTGCATTGATAATCCTTATATTGCCAATTACATAAAGACAAGAAAAAAATTGAAGATGAAGAGAATACTAACGAAAGGGAAGAGACTTCCCAATATCCTCCTATTATTTCTTATGATGAATTAGGTAACGAGGAGGAGCCTTCTATTCAACCAATCTCATCAATAAGGAGCTCAAAAAAGAGGGTTAAACCCACACATGATGTGAAGAAGAAAAAGAAAAGACGAAGAAGCAAAGGTAGAAAGGTATCCCTCCCAAATGATGTTGCTCCTACTACTCATTGTGAAGATGATAATTGCTATACTATTGGTGCTACCCATACTATTAATGATGAGAGTGATTATGCTTATGATATGAAAAGGCCCAAGCTTGGGGATGCTATGTTTGATGAGAATGACATGTTTGAGAATATATTTGCTGAAATTAATGTTTGTCCCAAGCTTGGGGATGCTATGTTTAATGAAGATGATATTTCTAGCCTCCCAAGTTTTGATATGCAAATTTGTTATGATGATAGCATGCCTCCTACTTATGATGATTATATTGATGAAAGTGGGTTTGGAAGAGTGTCAACTTTAGAAGTAATTATCCCACTATTTTGGAGGATGTTGAATCTTATTGTGATACTTATGAAAGTGGATTTGGAGAGGTCATGACTTTATTTAGTAATGATTCCACTATCTTGGAAGAGGTTTCAATTGATTATGATGAGAACAAAGTTGCTACTTATGATGTTTATCGTGATGATACTTATGCTATAAAAAGTAGTGATGATTATATTTATAAAACTTGTCATGATTATGATTACCCTTTTTTGAAACATTACTCTTTTAATGTGGAAACAATTTATAGTATTCGAGTCTCTTATGATACTCGCACTGAGAAGAATTTTGCTTATGTAGAGAGTAGTAAATTTTCTATGCTTGTAGATCATGAAAAGAATGCTTTAGGTGCTGGTTATATTGTTGAATTCATTCATGATGCTACTGAAAATTATTATGAGGGAGGAATATATGCTTGTAGGAATTGCAATAATATCAAGTTTCCTCTCTATGTGCTTAAAGTTTTGAAGTTATGCTTGTTTTGCCTTCCTATGCTAGTTGATTATTGTTCCCATAAATTGTTTGTTCACAAAATCCCTATGCATAGGAAGTGGGTTAGACTTAAATGTGCTAGTCATATTCTTCATGATGCTCTCTTTATGTTTCAATTCTTATCTTTTATGTGAGCATCATTGAAATCATCATGCCTAGCTAGGGGCGTTAAACGTTAGCGCTTGTTGGGAGACAACCCAATTTTATTTTTGTTTATTGATTTTTGGTTCTGCTTAGTATAAATAATTAATATAGCCTCTGGTTAGATGTGTTTTCATGTCTTAATTAGTGTTTGTGCCAAGTAGAACCTTTGTGAAGACTTGGGTGAAGTCTTTATGATCATGCTGTAAAAAACAGAAACTTTAGCGCTCACGATATTAGCTGCCATTTTTTACTGGAGAGTGCTTTTAGGTTGATTCTTTTTTCAGATGATTAATAGAAAAATCCCTCAGGTCCACTAATTTATTTCAGAATTTTTGGAGTTCAGAAGTATACGTTTGATACAGATTACTACAGACTGTTCTGTTTTTGACAGATTCTGTTTTCATTGTGTTGTTTGCTTATTTTGATGAATCTATGAGTAGTATCGGAGGGTATGAACCATAGATAAGTTGGAATACAGTAGGTATTACACCAATATTAATTTAGAATGAGTTCATGACAGTACCTAAGTGGTGATTTATTTTCTTATACTAACGGATCTTATGAGTTTTCTGTTGAGTTTTGTGTTGTGAAGTTTTCAAGTTTTGGGTAAAGATTCGATGGACTATGGAATAAGAAGTGGCAAGAGCCTAAGCTTGGGGATGCCCAAGGCACCCCAAGGCAATATTCAAGGACAACCAAGAGCCTAAGCTTGGGGATGCCCCGGAAGGCATCCCCTCTTTCGTCTTCGTTCATCGGTAACTTTACTTGGAGCTATATTTTTATTCACCACATGATATTTTTTTACTTGGAGAGTCATATTATTTTG
The DNA here is from genome assembly GCF_018294505.1 of Triticum aestivum. Taxonomy (NCBI): domain Eukaryota; kingdom Viridiplantae; phylum Streptophyta; class Magnoliopsida; order Poales; family Poaceae; genus Triticum; species Triticum aestivum. The sequence goes on along the minus strand of NC_057802.1, from coordinate 19,031,044 downwards.
TTAGGATTTGCTTGCTGTTATTTAGAAAAATGTTTTGAATCTTTTATTTCAATAAAAGTGGCATTGATAGCCTTTACTATGCCTATTTTACAAGTCTACATGTTGCTGTTTGAAAACAGAAAGTTTAACGGTGTTGCAAAAATTCCCTAGAAAATTCAGAATGTGATAAAATGTTGAAACCTTTTGCATAATAATCTATGATAAATTTACTATATTTGGAATTTTCTTTCATAATTTTTGGATCTAGGGAAGTATGGATCTTTCTGCACTCTTTACAGACTGTCCTGTTTAGGCAGATTGCTGTTATGTTTGCATTGTTTGCACATGTTTGCTTCTTTAATGATTCTATTTGAGGATAGGACTATTAAATATGAAGAGGCATTTAGTATGCAATGTTGAATAATAATTTTAGTGATTTGCTACAGTAGAGTATGATAAGGTTTTTGCATTGGTTTATACTAACTTATCTCACCAGTCCTTGTTGAGTTTTGTGTGGATGAAGCTTTTGAGATTTAGGGAGACCGTGATATGAGAAGAATTAAGGAGACACAAAAGCTCATGCTTGGGGATGCCCAAGGCATCCCAAGATAATATTTCAATAAGTCTCAAGCGTCTAAGCTTGGGCATGCCCCGATTGGCATCCCTCCTTTGTTCTTCAACAACTAACGGTTAGTTTCGGTTGATCCTAAGTTTTTGCTTCTTCACATGATGTTTGCTATTCTTAGAATGTCATTTTATTTTGTTTTGCTTGCTGCTTGAAGAAAATATCAAGATCTGAAATTATTAAATGGGAGAGTCTTCACATAGCTCAATAATTATTCAACTACCCATTGATCTTCACTTATATATTTTTGGAGTAGTTTGTCATTTACTCGGGTGCTTCACTTATATCCTATGAGTAAATAGTTGAATGATTTGAATACCATAAATCTGAAATTATATATGTTTCATATGCTTATCCCATGGGGAGTAATCACTTCACATATAAGAAGCAGAGGTGGTAAATTTATTGAAGGTTAGCAAACATTGTATTGGTCACTTAAACAATTCATGAAAGAATATTGACGGAAGAGAGATTTCACATATAAACACTAGTGCAGAATCGGGCTTTAGCGCCGGTTCGTAAGGGCCTTTAGTGCCGGTTCCACAACCGGCACTAAAGAGTGGGGACTAAAGGCCCCCCCCTTTAGTACCGGTTCATCACGAACCGGCGCTAAAGTGCCACCACGTGGCACGAGCCAGGCCCGGGTGCGTGTAGGACATTAGTACCGGTTGGTAACACCAACCGGTACTAAATGTTTGGGGGTGTTTTGGTTTTATTTTTTATTTTTCCTTTAATTTTGTGTTTTCAATTTAATTTAGTGATTATTTTATTTGTTAAATCACTAGGTGAAAGTACCGCAGATTAGTTTCGACTGGATGCATGTGGATCCTAGCTAAGTGATCAAGTATATGCCATATCCATATTATACTTGATCACCTATAAGTGATCAAGTATAATATGGATATGGCATATACTTGATCACTTAGCTAGGATCCATCCAGCTGAAACTAATCTGCGGTTTCTTTCATAAATGATATAATAACTCATCATCATCATCATCATATTAATATAAAAACTCTTGCATCATATCATCAACAACAGTATACTAGCTAGCTAAAAATCATCATAGTCGTCATTACCACTGTTTAATCATCATAGTCATTACCGCTATCTAATCACCACCAACACTAGCTTAAAGAAGAAACATTCACTTGTACCAGAAGCAAAGATATCATCGAGTTCAACATGGTCATGATATTATAAGCGTTCATAACACCACAAAAGCAAATCACTCTTTGAGATTAAGTTCAGGACGAAGAACACGGACATGAGAGGACAAGTACTAAGAGCATGAACTAGCTAAATCACTCCTGCTGCTCTCTCTCAGGTAAAATAGCATAGAACATGTATAGCTCTCCTGATTCATCATACTGGAGCATGCAGATGAACCTGTCTCCTAATCGTGGGCTGCGCTTCTCATTGCTGCCCCCTAGTACTTCTCTGGGATCGTTAACAATTTTGCTCCAATCTTTCACTATTAAGCATTCATCGCTTTTAGAAATCCTGAATGCACTCATGTGCAATGTAGGATATCTTGGCCGTAAGCTAACCATTGACATGTGACCTTTAGTCTCGATCCACTGAGGCACAACTGTCATCGGGAGTCCCTGTTGAAGAACATCGTATAGTAATTAATATACTTAGCAATGAAAGTTTAGCAAAAAATAATGTATGCAAAAGATGCACTGAGGACAAATAGTAAAAATCTTACCATCTTTCGTAAATAGATGTGACCGTAGTTCAATACGATCACTATTGGTCGCACGTTTTGAGTACTAACATTTCTAAGTGCAGGAAGAAAATTTGTCTTGACAGTATGAAGATCCTCAAGCCATGAAACATAATGACTTATCTCCTCGCAGTTTAGTTCAGCTCCGGGACAGTAGTAGGTCCTGTCTACCAAGCGCCGGACATGTTTGCTTGAATGGAAATAAGCTGTCAATAGAAATTAGTTGTCAACTATTTTTGAATAAACAATATCAAAGACATAAATATGGTTGAGAAACTCACATAATGGTAGAACTGGAGGCGTCTGCACATCGACCCAGATGTCTCTATTACCTTCAATATCATCTTCCGGACGAATATCAAAGGTGATAACCATATCAGGCTCAAATGCATAAGCCTTGCATAGTGCTTGCCAAGTTTTGCATTCAAAATAGGTGTACGTGTCTGCATTGTATAATTTGACGTTGAAAGTATAACCATGCTCGGTCTTCAGGTAAACTCTCTTTACCTCCATAGTTTCCATAGCACTGAAACCTATCTTATCCAAGACAAAAATTCTTGCATGGCAGGGGATGCGCTAGTAGAATAGTGAAAATTTAAAATTATAAGTTGAAGCAAATGAAGCATATATAAGTCATGCTTAATTACGAAAAAAGACTTGTCGTTGTGACTTACTGTATCCACTTCGAAGGTCTCATCCAGCTTGATGCTGAAGCGCCTATCATCAACAAGGAAATTTCTGTCGCACAGGCCGCGCTGGTCTTCACAGTATTCGCACATAATGAAATCTTTTTCGTCGTCAGACGACATTTCCTATGTTCATATAGGTGAAACATTAAACACTTACTAGTTCTATTAATTCAACTAATTCAACTACTTCTATTAATTCAACTAGTTCTATTAATTCAACTATTCAACTAAGCATTTACTAAAAATAAACTTGTTCTATTAATTTTCTTACTAAAATAAAGTAGTTGGTTCTATGTAGTAATATTTTAATTAGATCATCAAATCTCAGATATCTAAATTTTCTTACTAAAATAAACTAGTTCTATTAATTCAACTAATTCAACTAAGAATTTACTAAAAATAAACTAGTTCTATTAATTTTCTTACTAAAATATATAAAGTAGCTATATATAGTAATATTTTAATTAGATCATCAAATCTCATATACCTAAATTTTCTTACTAAAAATAAACTAGTTCTACTAATTCAACTAAGCATTTACTAAAAATAAACTGGTTATATTAATTCAACTAGTTCAAATAATAATCTCATATACCTAAATTTTCTTACGAAAAATAAACTTGTTCTATTAATTTTCATACTAAAAATAAACTAGTTATATTAATTCAACTAGTTCAAATCTCATATATATACCTAATTAATATCTAGCTAATTCATCTAACAATTGACATTAATATTTAACAACTTTTCCATATAATTCATCTAACATTAACATTCTAACATTCTTATCTACGTAATTCATCTAACATTAATCTAAACAACACAAAACAGAAAAAAAAAAAAATATGTGTGTGTGTGTCTCTGTGTGTGTGTGTATGTGTGTGTGTACGAGCGGGCGCGGCGCGAGACGGCGACGCGACGGGGACGGCGCGACGACGGGCGGCGGGCCGGGGCGACGGCGCGATCGAGACGGCGACGTAGTACGGGGCGGCGACGACGGGGGCGGGCGACGGCGCGGCGGGGAGGCGGGGCGGCGAGGCGGCGCGGCGGGCGCGGCGATGTCGCGCGAAGAAGTTGGAGAAGAAGTGGTGGTCGATGAAACTGAATTTTTTGTAGGTGCCATATATATATAGGAGGGGCCTTTAGTACCGCTTGGAGCCACCAACCGGTACTAAAGGCCAATTTTCGCCAGGCCAAGCGGCGGGAAACGGCCCCCTTTAGTACCGGTTCGTGGCATGAACCAGTACTAAAGGCCCACGTATTAGTACCGGTTGGAGCCACAAACCGATACTAATGGTTGTGCGCTGCGACCCGCGGTGCACAATGTTTAGTCCCACCTCGCCAAGCGAAGGGCAGCCGCGCTGGTTTATAAACCCAGCCGCGGCTGCTCCTTCGAACTTCTCTATATAGCAGGCTTCTGGGCCTAACTATGGCGCGCTGCCCTGTGAGCCTGCTGGCCCTTCTGGGCCTGAGTTTGCACACACTAGGTCTGGCAGGCCCACTGGGTAGCGCCCCAACAATTTTTATATAGTTTTTTTCTTTTCTGCATTATTTATTTTCTTCTATTTATTTTTGAGTAACTTTTTTATATAGTTTTTTTCTTTTTTCTTTTATTTATTTTCTACTATTTATTTCTGAGTAGTTTTTTGGCTGTATTTAGTTTCTTTGTGAATTTTTTTGCTTTAGCTCTCTAAACAAATCGGTAAATGACTGAAAACAGCAAATGATGTCAGAACGTGTTGGAAATTGATGATGTCGCTTTATATGTTGCATAGTGAACACAAAAATAGTCTGGATTTCAAATAATTATAAAAAACATTGAAGTGCCCGTGTAACAGATGAGTTCTCGTCCGAAACCCTGATACTCCGAAAGAGATTGTCCAGTTTGTACACGAAGTGCGTCCAGTTTTCGCCGTGACCCTCTCTACTCTTTTGCACATGCTATGCAGGTGAAATGATGATACCATGCCAAGTTCCAACATTTTCAGAGTTCATTTTGTAGTGATTTTCAATTTCACGGTCATTTAGCTCTCTAAACAAATCGGTAAATGACTGAAAAACAACAAATGATGTCAGAACGTGTTGGAAATTGATGACGTCGCTTTGAATGCTGCATACTGAACGCAAAAATAGTCTGGAGTTCAAATAAGTTTAAAAAACATTGAAGTGCCCGTGTAACAGATGAGTTCTCGTCCGAAACCCTGATACTCCGAAAGAGATTGTCCAGTTTGTACACGAAGTGCGTCCAGTTTTCGCCGTGACCCTCTCTACTCTTTGCACATGCTATGCGGGTGAAATGATGATACCATGCCAAGTTCCAACATTTTCAGAGTTCATTTTGTAGTGATTTTCAATTTCACGGTCATTTAGCTCTCTAAACAAATCGGTAAATGACTGAAAAACAGCAAATGATGTCAGAACGTGTTGGAAATTGATGACGTCGCTTTGAATGCTGCATACTGAACGCAAAAATAGTCTGGAGTTCAAATAAGTTTAAAAAACATTGAAGTGCCCGTGTAACAGATGAGTTCTCGTCCGAAACCCTGATACTCCGAAAGAGATTGTCCAGTTTGTACACGAAGTGCGTCCAGTTTTCGCCGTGACCCTCTCTACTCTTTTGCACATGCTATGCGGGTGAAATGATGATACCATGCCAAGTTCCAACATTTTCAGAGTTCATTTTGTAGTGATTTTCAATTTCACGGTCATTTAGCTCTCTAAACAAATCGGTAAATGACTGAAAAACAGCAAATGATGTCAGAACGTGTTGGAAATTGATGACGTCGCTTTGAATGCTGCATACTGAACGCAAAAATAGTCTGGAGTTCAAATAAGTTTAAAAACATTGAAGTGCCCGTGTAACAGATGAGTTCTCGTCCGAAACCCTGATACTCCGAAAGAGATTGTCCAGTTTGTACACGAAGTGCGTCCAGTTTTTGCCGTGACCCTCTCTACTCTTTGCACATGCTATGCGGGTGAAATGATGATACCATGCCAAGTTCCAACATTTTCAGAGTTAATTTTGTAGTGATTTTCAATTTCACGGTCATTTAGCTCTCTAAACAAATCGGTAAATGACTGAAAAACAGCAAATGATGTCAGAACGTGTTGGAAATTGATGACGTCGCTTTGAATGCTGCATACTGAACGCAAAATAGTCTGGAGTTCAAATAAGTTTAAAAAACATTGAAGTGCCCGTGTAACAGATGAGTTCTCGTCCGAAACCCTGATACTCCGAAAGAGATTGTCCAGTTTGTACACGAAGTGCGTCCAGTTTTCGCCGTGACCCTCTCTACTCTTTTGCACATGCTATGCGGGTGAAATGATGATACCATGCCAAGTTCCAACATTTTCAGAGTTCATTTTGTAGTGATTTTCAATTTCACGGTCATTTAGCTCTCTAAACAAATCGGTAAATGACTGAAAAACAGCAAATGATGTCAGAACGTGTTGGAAATTGATGACGTCGCTTTGAATGCTGCATACTGAACGCAAAAATAGTCTGGAGTTCAAATAAGTTTAAAAAACATTGAAGTGCCCGTGTAACAGATGAGTTCTCGTCCGAAACCCTGATACTCCGAAAGAGATTGTCCAGTTTGTACACGAAGTGCGTCCAGTTTTCGCCGTGACCCTCTCTACTCTTTTGCACATGCTATGCGGGTGAAATGATGATACCATGCCAAGTTCTAACATTTTCAGAGTTCATTTTGTAGTGATTTTCAATTTCACGGTCATTTAGCTCTCTAAACAAATCGGTAAATGACTGAAAAACAGCAAATGACGTCAGAACGTGTTGGAAATTGATGACGTCGCTTTGAATGCTGCATACTGAACGCAAAAATTGTCTGGAGTTCAAATAAGTTTAAAAAACATTGAAGTGCCCGTGTAACAGATGAGTTCTCGTCCGAAACCCTGATACTCCGAAAGAGATTGTCCAGTTTGTACACGAAGTGCGTCCAGTTTTCGCCGTGACCCTCTCTACTCTTTTGCACATGCTATGCGGGTGAAATGATGATACCATGCCAAGTTCCAACATTTTCAGAGTTCATTTTGTAGTGATTTTCAATTTCACGGTCATTTAGCTCTCTAAACAAATCGGTAAATGACTGAAAAACAGCAAATGATGTCAGAACGTGTTGGAAATTGATGACGTCGCTTTGAATGCTGCATACTGAACGCAAAAATAGTCTGGAGTTCAAATAAGTTTAAAAAACATTGAAGTGCCCGTGTAACAGATGAGTTCTCGTCCGAAACCCTGATACTCCGAAAGAGATTGTCCAGTTTGTACACGAAGTGCGTCCAGTTTTTGCCGTGACCCTCTCTACTCTTTTGCACATGCTATGCGGGTGAAATGATGATACCATGCCAAGTTCCAACATTTTCAGAGTTCATTTTGTAGTGATTTTCAATTTCACGGTCATTTAGCTCTCTAAACAAATCGGTAAATGACTGAAAAACAGCAAATGATGTCAGAACGTGTTGGAAATTGATGACGTCGCTTTGAATGCTGCATACTGAACGCAAAAATAGTCTGGAGTTCAAATAAGTTTAAAAAACATTGAAGTGCCCGTGTAACAGATGAGTTCTCGTCCGAAACCCTGATACTCCGAAAGAGATTGTCCAGTTTGTACACGAAGTGCGTCCAGTTTTCGCCGTGACCCTCTCTACTCTTTTGCACATGCTATGCGGGTGAAATGATGATACCATGCCAAGTTCCAACATTTTCAGAGTTCATTTTGTAGTGATTTTCAATTTCACGGTCATTTAGCTCTCTAAACAAATCGGTAAATGACTGAAAAACAGCAAATGATGTCAGAACGTGTTGGAAATTGATGACGTCGCTTTGAATGCTGCATACTGAACGCAAAAATAGTCTGGAGTTCAATTAAGTTAAAAAACATTGAAGTGCCCGTGTAACAGATGAGTTCTCGTGCGAAACCCTGATACTCCGAAAGAGATTGTCCAGTTTGTACACGAAGTGCGTCCAGTTTTCGCCGTGACCCTCTCTACTCTTTTGCACATGCTATGCGGGTGAAATGATGATACCATGCCAAGTTCCAACATTTTCAGAGTTCATTTTGTAGTGATTTTCAATTTCACGGTCATTTCGCTCTCTAAACAAATCGGTAAATGACTGAAAAACAGCAAATGATGTCAGAACGTGTTGGAAATTGATGACGTCGCTTTGAATGCTACACACTTAAAGCAAAATAGTCTGGAGTTCAAATAAGTTTAAAAACATTGAAGTGCCCGTGTAACAGATGAGTTCTCGTCCGAAACCCTGATACTCCGAAAGAGATTGTCCAGTTTGTACACGAAGTGCATCCAGTTTTCGCCGTGACCCTCTCTACTCTTTTGCACATGCTATGCGGGTGAAATGATGATACCATGCCAAGTTCAACATTTTCAGAGTTCATTTTGTAGTGATTTTCAATTTCACGGTCATTTAGCTCCTAAACAAATCGGTAAATGACTGAAAAACAGCAAATGATGTCAGAACGTGTTGGAAATTGATGACGTCGCTTTGAATGCTGCATACTGAACGCAAAAATAGTCTGGAGTTCAAATAAGTTTAAAAAACATTGAAGTGCCCGTGTAACAGATGAGTTCTCGTCCGAAACCCTGATACTCCGAAAGAGATTGTCCAGTTTGTACACGAAGTGCGTCCAGTTTTCGCCGTGACCCTCTCTACTCTTTTGCACATGCTATGCGGGTGAAATGATGATACCATGGCAAGTTCCAACATTTTCAGAGTTCATTTTGTAGTGATTTTCAATTTCACGGTCATTTAGCTCTCTAAACAAATCGGTAAATGACTGAAAAACAGCAAATGATGTCAGAACGTGTTGGAAATTGATGACGTCGCTTTGAATGCTGCATACTGAACGCAAAAATAGTCTGGAGTTCAAATAAGTTTAAAAAACATTGAAGTGCCCGTGTAACAGATGAGTTCTCGTCCGAAACCCTGATACTCCGAAAGAGATTGTCCAGTTTGTACACGAAGTGCGTCCAGTTTTCGCCGTGACCCTCTCTACTCTTTTGCACATGCTATGCGGGTGAAATGATGATACCATGCCAAGTTCCAACATTTTCAGAGTTCATTTTGTAGTGATTTTCAATTTCACGGTCATTTAGCTCTCTAAACAAATCGGTAAATGACTGAAAAACAGCAAATGATGTCAGAACGTGTTGGAAATTGATGACGTCGCTTTGAATGCTGCATACTGAACGCAAAAATAGTCTGGAGTTCAAATAAGTTTAAAAAACATTGAAGTGCCCGTGTAACAGATGAGTTCTCGTCCGAAACCCTGATACTCCGAAAGAGATTGTCCAGTTTGTACACGAAGTGCGTCCAGTTTTCGCCGTGACCCTCTCTACTCTTTTGCACATGCTATGCGGGTGAAATGATGATACCATGCCAAGTTCCAACATTTTCAGAGTTCATTTTGTAGTGATTTTCAATTTCACGGTCATTTAGCTCTCTAAACAAATCGGTAAATGACTGAAAAACAGCAAATGATGTCAGAACGTGTTGGAAATTGATGACGTCGCTTTGAATGCTGCATACTGAACGCAAAAATAGTCTGGAGTTCAAATAAGTTTAAAAAACATTGAAGTGCCCGTGTAACAGATGAGTTCTCGTCCGAAACCCTGATACTCCGAAAGAGATTGTCCAGTTTGTACACGAAGTGCGTCCAGTTTTCGCCGTGACCCTCTCTACTCTTTTGCACATGCTATGCGGGTGAAATGATGATACCATGCCAAGTTCCAACATTTTCAGAGTTCATTTTGTAGTGATTTTCAATTTCACGGTCATTTAGCTCTCTAAACAAATCGGTAAATGACTGAAAAACAGCAAATGATGTCAGAACATGTTGGAAATTGATGACGTCGCTTTGAATGCTGCATACTGAACGCAAAAATAGTCTGGAGTTCAAATAAGTTTAAAAAACATTGAAGTGCCCGTGTAACAGATGAGTTCTCGTCCGAAACCCTGATACTCCGAAAGAGATTGTCCAGTTTGTACACGAAGTGCGTCCAGTTTTCGCCGTGACCCTCTCTACTCTTTTGCACATGCTATGCGGGTGAAATGATGATACCATGCCAAGTTCCAACATTTTCAGAGTTCATTTTGTAGTGATTTTCAATTTCACGGTCATTTAGCTCTCTAAACAAATCAGTAAATGACTGAAAAACAGCAAATGATGTCAGAACGTGTTGGAAATTGATGACCTCGCTTTGAATGCTACATACTGAACGCAAAAATAGGCTGGAGTTCAAATAAGTTTAAAAAACATTGAAGTGCCCGTGTAACAGATGAGTTCTCGTCCGAAACCCTGATACTCCGAAAGAGATTGTCCAGTTTGTACACGAAGTGCGTCCAGTTTTCGCCGTGACCCTCTCTACTCTTTTGCACATGCTATGCGGGTGAAATGATGATACCATGCCAAGTTCCAACATTTTCAGAGTTCATTTTTTAGTGATTTTCAATTTCACGGTCATTTAGCTCTCTAAACAAATCGATAAATAACCGAAAAACAGCAAATGATGCCAGAACGTGTTGGAAATTGATGACGTCGCTTTGAATGCTGCATACTGAATGCAAAAATAGGCTGGAGTTCAAATAAGTTTAAAAAACATTGAAGTGCCCGTGTAACAGATGAGTTCTCGTCCGAAACCCTGATACTCCGAAAGAGATTGTCCAGTTTGTACACGAAGTGCGTCCAGTTTTCGCCGTGACCCTCTCTACTCTTTTGCACATGCTATGCGGGTGAAATGATGATACCATGCCAAGTTCCAACATTTTCAGAGTTCATTTTGTAGTGATTTTCAATTTCACGGTCATTTAGCTCTCTAAACAAATCGGTAAATGACTGAAAAACAGCAAATGATGTCAGAACGTGTTGGAAATTGATGACGTTGCTTTGAATGCTGCATACTGAATGCAAAAATAGTCTGGAGTTCAAATAAGTTTAAAAACATTGAAGTGCCCGTGTAACAGATGAGTTCTCGTCCGAAACCCTGATACTACGAAAGAGATTGTCCAGTTTGTACACGAAGTGCGTCCAGTTTTTGCCGTGACCCTCTCTACTCTTTTGCACATGCTATGCGGGTGAAATGATGATACCATGCCAAGTTCCAACATTTTCAGAGTTCATTTTGTAGTGATTTTCAATTTCACGGTCATTTAGATCTCTCTAAACAAATCGGTAAATGACTGAAAAACAGCAAATGATGTCAGAACGTGTTGGAAATTGATGACGTTGCTTTGAATGCTGCATACTGAACCCAAAATAGTCTGGAGTTCAAATAAGTTTAAAAAACATTGAAGTGCCCGTGTAACAGATGAGTTCTCGTCCGAAACCCTGATACTCCGAAAGAGATTGTCCAGTTTGTACACGAAGTGCGTCCAGTTTTCGCCGTGACCCTCTCTACTCTTTTGCACATGCTATGCGGGTGAAATGATGATACCATGCCAAGTTCCAACATTTTCAGAGTTCATTTTGTAGTGATTTTCAATTTCACGGTCATTTCGCTCTCTAAACAAATCGGTAAATGACTGAAAAACAGCAAATGATGTCAGAACGTGTTGGAAATTGATGACGTCGCTTTGAATGCTGCATACTGAACGCAAAAATAGTCTGGAGTTCAAATAAGTTTAAAAAACATTGAAGTGCCCGTGTAACAGATGAGTTCTCGTCCGAAACCCTGATACTCCGAAAGAGATTGTCCAGTTTGTACACGAAGTGCGTCCAGTTTTCGCCGTGACCCTCTCTACTCTTTTGCACATGCTATGCGGGTGAAATGATGATACCATGCCAAGTTCCAACATTTTCAGAGTTCATTTTGTAGTGATTTTCAATTTCACGGTCATTTAGCTCTCTAAACAAATCGGTAAATGACTGAAAAACAGCAAATGATGTCAGAACGTGTTGGAAATTGATGACGTCGCTTTGAATGCTGCATACTGAACGCAAAAATAGTCTGGAGTTCAAATAAGTTTAAAAACATTGAAGTGCCCGTGTAACAGATGAGTTCTCGTCCGAAACCCTGATACTCCGAAAGAGATTGTCCAGTTTGTACACGAAGTGCGTCCAGTTTTCGCCGTGACCCTCTCTACTCTTTTGCACATGCTATGCGGGTGAAATGATGATACCATGCCAAGTTCCAACATTTTCAGAGTTCATTTTGTAGTGATTTTCAATTTCACGGTCATTTAGCTCTCTAAACAAATCGGTAAATGACTGAAAAACAGCAAATGATGTCAGAACGTGTTGGAAATTGATGACGTCGCTTTGAATGCTGCATACTGAACGCAAAAATAGTCTGGAGTTCAAATAAGTTTAAAAAACATTGAAGTGCCCGTGTAACAGATGAGTTCTCGTCCGAAACCCTGATACTCCGAAAGAGATTGTCCAGTTTGTACACGAAGTGCGTCCAGTTTTCGCCGTGACCCTCTCTACTCTTTTGCACATGCTATGCGGGTGAAATGATGATACCATGCCAAGTTCCAACATTTTCAGAGTTCATTTTGTAGTGATTTTCAATTTCACGGTCATTTAGCTCTCTAAACAAATCGGTAAATGACTGAAAAACAGCAAATGATGTCAGAACATGTTGGAAATTGATGACGTCGCTTTGAATGCTGCATACTGAACGCAAAAATAGTCTGGAGTTCAAATAAGTTTAAAAAACATTGAAGTGCCCGTGTAACAGATGAGTTCTCGTCCGAAACCCTGATACTCCGAAAGAGATTGTCCAGTTTGTACACGAAGTGCGTCCAGTTTTCGCCGTGACCCTCTCTACTCTTTTGCACATGCTATGCGGGTGAAATGATGATACCATGCCAAGTTCCAACATTTTCAGAGTTCATTTTGTAGTGATTTTCAATTTCACGGTCATTTAGCTCTCTAAACAAATCGGTAAATGACTGAAAAACAGCAAATGATGTCAGAACATGTTGGAAATTGATGACGTCGCTTTGAATGCTGCATACTGAACGCAAAAATAGTCTGGAGTTCAAATAAGTTTAAAAAACATTGAAGTGCCCGTGTAACAGATGAGTTCTCGTCCGAAACCCTGATACTCCGAAAGAGATTGTCCAGTTTGTACACGAAGTGCGTCCAGTTTTCGCCGTGACCCTCTCTACTCTTTTGCACATGCTATGCGGGTGAAATGATGATACCATGCCAAGTTCCAACATTTTCAGAGTTCATTTTGTAGTGATTTTCAATTTCACGGTCATTTAGCTCTCTAAACAAATCGGTAAATGACTGAAAAACAGCAAATGATGTCAGAACATGTTGGAAATTGATGACGTCGCTTTGAATGCTGCATACTGAACGCAAAAATAGTCTGGAGTTCAAATAAGTTTAAAAAACATTGAAGTGCCCGTGTAACAGATGAGTTCTCGTCCGAAACCCTGATACTCCGAAAGAGATTGTCCAGTTTGTACACGAAGTGCGTCCAGTTTTCGCCGTGACCCTCTCTACTCTTTTGCACATGCTATGCGGGTGAAATGATGATACCATGCCAAGTTCCAACATTTTCAGAGTTCATTTTGTAGTGATTTTCAATTTCACGGTCATTTAGCTCTCTAAACAAATCGGTAAATGACTGAAAAACAGCAAATGATGTCAGAACGTGTTGGAAATTGATGACGTCGCTTTGAATGCTGCATACTGAACGCAAAAATAGTCTGGAGTTCAAATAAGTTTAAAAAACATTGAAGTGCCCGTGTAACAGATGAGTTCTCGTCCGAAACCCTGATACTCCGAAAGAGATTGTCCAGTTTGTACACGAAGTGCGTCCAGTTTTCGCCGTGACCCTCTCTACTCTTTTGCACATGCTATGCGGGTGAAATGATGATACCATGCCAAGTTCCAACATTTTCAGAGTTCATTTTGTAGTGATTTTCAATTTCACGGTCATTTAGCTCTCTAAACAAATCGGTAAATGACTGAAAAACAGCAAATGATGTCAGAACGTGTTGGAAATTGATGACGTCGCTTTGAATGCTGCATACTGAACGCAAAAATAGTCTGGAGTTCAAATAAGTTTAAAAACATTGAAGTGCCCGTGTAACAGATGAGTTCTCGTCCGAAACCCTGATACTCCGAAAGAGATTGTCCAGTTTGTACACGAAGTGCGTCCAGTTTTCGCCGTGACCCTCTCTACTCTTTTGCACATGCTATGCGGGTGAAATGATGATACCATGCCAAGTTCCAACATTTTCAGAGTTCATTTTGTAGTGATTTTCAATTTCACGGTCATTTAGCTCTCTAAACAAATCGGTAAATGACTGAAAAACAGCAAATGATGTCAGAACGTGTTGGAAATTGATGACGTCGCTTTGAATGCTGCATACTGAACGCAAAAATAGTCTGGAGTTCAAATAAGTTTAAGAAACATTGAAGTGCCCGTGTAACAGATGAGTTCTCGTCCGAAACCCTGATACTCCGAAAGAGATTGTCCAGTTTGTACACGAAGTGCGTCCAGTTTTCGCCGTGACCCTCTCTACTCTTTTGCACATGCTATGCGGGTGAAATGATGATACCATGCCAAGTTCCAACATTTTCAGAGTTCATTTTGTAGTGATTTTCAATTTCACGGTCATTTAGCTCTCTAAACAAATCGGTAAATGACTGAAAAACAGCAAATGATGTCAGAACATGCTGGAAATTGATGACGTCGCTTTGAATGCTGCATACTGAACGCAAAAATAGTCTGGAGTTCAAATAAGTTTAAAAAACATTGAAGTGCCCGTGTAACAGATGAGTTCTCGTCCGAAACCCTGATACTCCGAAAGAGATTGTCCAGTTTGTACACGAAGTGCGTCCAGTTTTCGCCGTGACCCTCTCTACTCTTTTGCACATGCTATGCGGGTGAAATGATGATACCATGCCAAGTTCCAACATTTTCAGAGTTCATTTTGTAGTGATTTTCAATTTCACGGTCATTTAGCTCTCTAAACAAATCGGTAAATGACTGAAAAACAGCAAATGATGTCAGAACGTGCTTGGAAATTGATGACGTCGCTTTGAATGCTGCATACTGAACGCAAAAATAGTCTGGAGTTCAAATAAGTTTAAAAACATTGAAGTGCCCGTGTAACAGATGAGTTCTCGTCCGAAACCCTGATACTCCGAAAGAGATTGTCCAGTTTGTACACGAAGTGCGTCCAGTTTTCGCCGTGACCCTCTCTACTCTTTTGCACATGCTATGCGGGTGAAATGATGATACCATGCCAAGTTCCAACATTTTCAGAGTTCATTTTGTAGTGATTTTCAATTTCACGGTCATTTAGCTCTCTAAACAAATCGGTAAATGACTGAAAAACAGCAAATGATGTCAGAACATGCTGGAAATTGATGACGTCGCTTTGAATGCTGCATACTGAACGCAAAAATAGTCTGGAGTTCAAATAAGTTTAAGAAACATTGAAGTGCCCGTGTAACAGATGAGTTCTCGTCCGAAACCCTGATACTCCGAAAGAGATTGTCCAGTTTGTACACGAAGTGCGTCCAGTTTTCGCCGTGACCCTCTCTACTCTTTTGCACATGCTATGCGGGTGAAATGATGATACCATGCCAAGTTCCAACATTTTCAGAGTTCATTTTGTAGTGATTTTCAATTTCACGGTCATTTAGCTCTCTAAACAAATCGGTAAATGACTGAAAAACAGCAAATGATGTCAGAACGTGCTGGAAATTGATGACGTCGCTTTGAATGCTGCATACTGAACGCAAAAATAGTCTGGAGTTCAAATAAGTTTAAAAAACATTGAAGTGCCCGTGTAACAGATGAGTTCTCGTCCGAAACCCTGATACTCTGAAAGAGATTGTCCAGTTTGTACACGAAGTGCGTCCAGTTTTCGCCGTGACCCTCTCTACTCTTTTGCACATGCTATGCGGGTGAAATGATGATACCATGCCAAGTTCCAACATTTTCAGAGTTCATTTTGTAGTGATTTTCAATTTCACGGTCATTTAGCTCTCTAAACAAATCGGTAAATGACTGAAAAACAGCAAATGATGTCAGAACATGCTGGAAATTGATGACGTCGCTTTGAATGCTGCATACTGAACGCAAAAATAGTCTGGAGTTCAAATAAGTTTAAAAAACATTGAAGTGCCCGTGTAACAGATGAGTTCTCGTCCGAAACCCTGATACTCCGAAAGAGATTGTCCAGTTTGTACACGAAGTGCGTCCAGTTTTCGCCGTGACCCTCTCTACTCTTTTGCACATGCTATGCGGGTGAAATGATGATACCATGCCAAGTTCCAACATTTTCAGAGTTCATTTTGTAGTGATTTTCAATTTCACGGTCATTTAGCTCTCTAAACAAATCGGTAAATGACTGAAAAACAGCAAATGATGTCAGAACATGCTGGAAATTGATGACGTCGCTTTGAATGCTGCATACTGAACGCAAAAATAGTCTGGAGTTCAAATAAGTTTAAAAAACATTGAAGTGCCCGTGTAACAGATGAGTTCTCGTCCGAAACCCTGATACTCCGAAAGAGATTGTCCAGTTTGTACACAAAGTGCGTCCAGTTTTCGCCGTGACCCTCTCTACTCTTTTGCACATGCTATGCGGGTGAAATGATGATACCATGCCAAGTTCCAACATTTTCAGAGTTCATTTTGTAGTGATTTTCAATTTCACGGTCATTTAGCTCTCTAAACAAATCGGTAAATGACTGAAAAACAGCAAATGATGTCAGAACATGCTGGAAATTGATGACGTCGCTTTGAATGCTGCATACTGAACGCAAAAATAGTCTGGAGTTCAAATAAGTTTAAGAAACATTGAAGTGCCCGTGTAACAGATGAGTTCTCGTCCGAAACCCTGATACTCCGAAAGAGATTGTCCAGTTTGTACACAAAGTGCGTCCAGTTTTCGCTGTGACCCTCTCTACTCTTTTGCACATGCTATGCGGGTGAAATGATGATACCATGCCAAGTTCCAACATTTTCAGAGTTCATTTTGTAGTGATTTTCAATTTCACGGTCATTTAGCTCTCTAAACAAATCGGTAAATGACTGAAAAACAGCAAATGATGTCAGAACGTGCTGGAAATTGATGACGTCGCTTTGAATGCTGCATACTGAACGCAAAAATAGTCTGGAGTTCAAATAAGTTTAAAAACATTGAAGTGCCTGTGTAACAGATGAGTTCTCGTCCGAAACCCTGATACTCCGAAAGAGATTGTCCAGTTTGTACACGAAGTGCGTCCAGTTTTCGCCGTGACCCTCTCTACTCTTTTGCACATGCTATGCGGGTGAAATGATGATACCATGCCAAGTTCCAACATTTTCAGAGTTCATTTTGTAGTGATTTTCAATTTCACGGTCATTTAGCTCTCTAAACAAATCGGTAAATGACTGAAAAACAGCAAATGATGTCAGAACGTGCTGGAAATTGATGACGTCGCTTTGAATGCTGCATACTGAACGCAAAAATAGTCTGGAGTTCAAATAAGTTTAAAAAACATTGAAGTGCCCGTGTAACAGATGAGTTCTCGTCCGAAACCCTGATACTCCGAAAGAGATTGTCCAGTTTGTACACGAAGTGCGTCCAGTTTTCGCCGTGACCCTCTCTACTCTTTTGCACATGCTATGCGGGTGAAATGATGATACCATGCCAAGTTCCAACATTTTCAGAGTTCATTTTGTAGTGATTTTCAATTTCACGGTCATTTAGCTCTCTAAACAAATCGGTAAATGACTGAAAAACAGCAAATGATGTCAGAACGTGTTGGAAATTGATGACGTCGCTTTGAATGCTGCATACTGAACGCAAAAATAGTCTGGAGTTCAAATAAGTTTAAAAACATTGAAGTGCCCGTGTAACAGATGAGTTCTCGTCCGAAACCCTGATACTCCGAAAGAGATTGTCCAGTTTGTACACGAAGTGCGTCCAGTTTTCGCCGTGACCCTCTCTACTCTTTTGCACATGCTATGCGGGTGAAATGATGATACCATGCCAAGTTCCAACATTTTCAGAGTTCATTTTGTAGTGATTTTCAATTTCACGGTCATTTAGCTCTCTAAACAAATCGGTAAATGACTGAAAAACAGCAAATGATGTCAGAACATGCTGGAAATTGATGACGTCGCTTTGAATGCTGCATACTGAACGCAAAAATAGTCTGGAGTTCAAATAAGTTTAAAAAACATTGAAGTGCCCGTGTAACAGATGAGTTCTCGTCCGAAACCCTGATACTCCGAAAGAGATTGTCCAGTTTGTACACGAAGTGCGTCCAGTTTTCGCCGTGACCCTCTCTACTCTTTTGCACATGCTATGCGGGTGAAATGATGATACCATGCCAAGTTCCAACATTTTCAGAGTTCATTTTGTAGTGATTTTCAATTTCACGGTCATTTAGCTCTCTAAACAAATCGGTAAATGACTGAAAAACAGCAAATGATGTCAGAACGTGTTGGAAATTGATGACGTCGCTTTGAATGCTGCATACTGAACGCAAAAATAGTCTGGAGTTCAAATAAGTTTAAAAACATTGAAGTGCCCGTGTAACAGATGAGTTCTCGTCCGAAACCCTGATACTCCGAAAGAGATTGTCCAGTTTGTACACGAAGTGCGTCCAGTTTTCGCCGTGACCCTCTCTACTCTTTTGCACATGCTATGCGGGTGAAATGATGATACCATGCCAAGTTCCAACATTTTCAGAGTTCATTTTGTAGTGATTTTCAATTTCACGGTCATTTAGCTCTCTAAACAAATCGGTAAATGACTGAAAAACAGCAAATGATGTCAGAACGTGCTGGAAATTGATGACGTCGCTTTGAATGCTGCATACTGAACGCAAAAATAGTCTGGAGTTCAAATAAGTTTAAAAAACATTGAAGTGCCCGTGTAACAGATGAGTTCTCGTCCGAAACCCTGATACTCCGAAAGAGATTGTCCAGTTTGTACACGAAGTGCGTCCAGTTTTCGCCGTGACCCTCTCTACTCTTTTGCACATGCTATGCGGGTGAAATGATGATACCATGCCAAGTTCCAACATTTTCAGAGTTCATTTTGTAGTGATTTTCAATTTCACGGTCATTTAGCTCTCTAAACAAATCGGTAAATGACTGAAAAACAGCAAATGATGTCAGAACGTGTTGGAAATTGATGACGTCGCTTTGAATGCTGCATACTGAACGCAAAAATAGTCTGGAGTTCAAATAAGTTTAAAAAACATTGAAGTGCCCGTGTAACAGATGAGTTCTCGTCCGAAACCCTGATACTCCGAAAGAGATTGTCCAGTTTGTACACGAAGTGCGTCCAGTTTTCGCCGTGACCCTCTCTACTCTTTTGCACATGCTATGCGGGTGAAATGATGATACCATGCCAAGTTCCAACATTTTCAGAGTTCATTTTGTAGTGATTTTCAATTTCACGGTCATTTAGCTCTCTAAACAAATCGGTAAATGACTGAAAAACAGCAAATGATGTCAGAACGTGTTGGAAATTGATGACGTCGCTTTGAATGCTGCATACTGAACGCAAAAATAGTCTGGAGTTCAAATAAGTTTAAAAACATTGAAGTGCCCGTGTAACAGATGAGTTCTCGTCCGAAACCCTGATACTCCGAAAGAGATTGTCCAGTTTGTACACGAAGTGCGTCCAGTTTTCGCCGTGACCCTCTCTACTCTTTTGCACATGCTATGCGGGTGAAATGATGATACCATGCCAAGTTCCAACATTTTCAGAGTTCATTTTGTAGTGATTTTCAATTTCACGGTCATTTAGCTCTCTAAACAAATCGGTAAATGACTGAAAAACAGCAAATGATGTCAGAACGTGTTGGAAATTGATGACGTCGCTTTGAATGCTGCATACTGAACGCAAAAATAGTCTGGAGTTCAAATAAGTTTAAAAAACATTGAAGTGCCCGTGTAACAGATGAGTTCTCGTCCGAAACCCTGATACTCCGAAAGAGATTGTCCAGTTTGTACACGAAGTGCGTCCAGTTTTCGCCGTGACCCTCTCTACTCTTTTGCACATGCTATGCGGGTGAAATGATGATACCATGCCAAGTTCCAACATTTTCAGAGTTCATTTTGTAGTGATTTTCAATTTCACGGTCATTTAGCTCTCTAAACAAATCGGTAAATGACTGAAAAACAGCAAATGATGTCAGAACATGCTGGAAATTGATGACGTCGCTTTGAATGCTGCATACTGAACGCAAAAATAGTCTGGAGTTCAAATAAGTTTAAAAACATTGAAGTGCCCGTGTAACAGATGAGTTCTCGTCCGAAACCCTGATACTCCGAAAGAGATTGTCCAGTTTGTACACGAAGTGCGTCCAGTTTTCGCCGTGACCCTCTCTACTCTTTTGCACATGCTATGCGGGTGAAATGATGATACCATGCCAAGTTCCAACATTTTCAGAGTTCATTTTGTAGTGATTTTCAATTTCACGGTCATTTAGCTCTCTAAACAAATCGGTAAATGACTGAAAAACAGCAAATGATGTCAGAACGTGCTGGAAATGGATGACGTCGCTTTGAATGCTGCATACTGAACACAAAAATAGTCTGGAGTTCAAATAAGTTTAAAAACATTGAAGTGCCCGTGTAACAGATGAGTTCTCGTCCGAAACCCTGATACTCCGAAAGAGATTGTCCAGTTTGTACACGAAGTGCGTCCAGTTTTCGCCGTGACCCTCTCTACTCTTTTGCACATGCTATGCGGGTGAAATGATGATACCATGCCAAGTTCCAACATTTTCAGAGTTCATTTTGTAGTGATTTTCAATTTCACGGTCATTTAGCTCTCTAAACAAATCGGTAAATGACTGAAAAACAGCAAATGATGTCAGAACATGTTGGAAATTGATGACGTCGCTTTGAATGCTGCATACTGAACGCAAAAATAGTCTGGAGTTCAAATAAGTTTAAAAAACATTGAAGTGCCCGTGTAACAGATGAGTTCTCGTCCGAAACCCTGATACTCCGAAAGAGATTGTCCAGTTTGTACACGAAGTGCGTCCAGTTTTCGCCGTGACCCTCTCTACTCTTTTGCACATGCTATGCGGGTGAAATGATGATACCATGCCAAGTTCCAACATTTTCAGAGTTCATTTTGTAGTGATTTTCAATTTCACGGTCATTTAGCTCTCTAAACAAATCGGTAAATGACTGAAAAACAGCAAATGATGTCAGAACGTGTTGGAAATTGATGACGTCGCTTTGAATGCTGCATACTGAACGCAAAAATAGTCTGGAGTTCAAATAAGTTTAAAAAACATTGAAGTGCCCGTGTAACAGATGAGTTCTCGTCCGAAACCCTGATACTCCGAAAGAGATTGTCCAGTTTGTACACGAAGTGCGTCCAGTTTTCGCCGTGACCCTCTCTACTCTTTTGCACATGCTATGCGGGTGAAATGATGATACCATGCCAAGTTCCAACATTTTCAGAGTTCATTTTGTAGTGATTTTCAATTTCACGGTCATTTAGCTCTCTAAACAAATCGGTAAATGACTGAAAAACAGCAAATGATGTCAGAACGTGTTGGAAATTGATGACGTCGCTTTGAATGCTGCATACTGAACGCAAAAATAGTCTGGAGTTCAAATAAGTTTAAAAAACATTGAAGTGCCCGTGTAACAGATGAGTTCTCGTCCGAAACCCTGATACTCCGAAAGAGATTGTCCAGTTTGTACACGAAGTGCGTCCAGTTTTCGCCGTGACCCTCTCTACTCTTTTGCACATGCTATGCGGGTGAAATGATGATACCATGCCAAGTTCCAACATTTTCAGAGTTCATTTTGTAGTGATTTTCAATTTCACGGTCATTTAGCTCTCTAAACAAATCGGTAAATGACTGAAAAACAGCAAATGATGTCAGAACATGTTGGAAATTGATGACGTCGCTTTGAATGCTGCATACTGAACGCAAAAATAGTCTGGAGTTCAAATAAGTTTAAAAAACATTGAAGTGCCCGTGTAACAGATGAGTTCTCGTCCGAAACCCTGATACTCCGAAAGAGATTGTCCAGTTTGTACACGAAGTGCGTCCAGTTTTCGCCGTGACCCTCTCTACTCTTTTGCACATGCTATGCGGGTGAAATGATGATACCATGCCAAGTTCCAACATTTTCAGAGTTCATTTTGTAGTGATTTTCAATTTCACGGTCATTTAGCTCTCTAAACAAATCGGTAAATGACTGAAAAACAGCAAATGATGTCAGAACATGTTGGAAATTGATGACGTCGCTTTGAATGCTGCATACTGAACGCAAAAATAGTCTGGAGTTCAAATAAGTTTAAAAACATTGAAGTGCCCGTGTAACAGATGAGTTCTCGTCCGAAACCCTGATACTCCGAAAGAGATTGTCCAGTTTGTACACGAAGTGCGTCCAGTTTTCGCCGTGACCCTCTCTACTCTTTTGCACATGCTATGCGGGTGAAATGATGATACCATGCCAAGTTCCAACATTTTCAGAGTTCATTTTGTAGTGATTTTCAATTTCACGGTCATTTAGCTCTCTAAACAAATCGGTAAATGACTGAAAAACAGCAAATGATGTCAGAACATGCTGGAAATTGATGACGTCGCTTTGAATGCTGCATACTGAACGCAAAAATAGTCTGGAGTTCAAATAAGTTTAAAAAACATTGAAGTGCCCGTGTAACAGATGAGTTCTCGTCCGAAACCCTGATACTCCGAAAGAGATTGTCCAGTTTGTACACGAAGTGCGTCCAGTTTTCGCCGTGACCCTCTCTACTCTTTTGCACATGCTATGCGGGTGAAATGATGATACCATGCCAAGTTCCAACATTTTCAGAGTTCATTTTGTAGTGATTTTCAATTTCACGGTCATTTAGCTCTCTAAACAAATCGGTAAATGACTGAAAAACAGCAAATGATGTCAGAACATGTTGGAAATTGATGACGTCGCTTTGAATGCTGCATACTGAACGCAAAAATAGTCTGGAGTTCAAATAAGTTTAAAAAACATTGAAGTGCCCGTGTAACAGATGAGTTCTCGTCCGAAACCCTGATACTCCGAAAGAGATTGTCCAGTTTGTACACGAAGTGCGTCCAGTTTTCGCCGTGACCCTCTCTACTCTTTTGCACATGCTATGCGGGTGAAATGATGATACCATGCCAAGTTCCAACATTTTCAGAGTTCATTTTGTAGTGATTTTCAATTTCACGGTCATTTAGCTCTCTAAACAAATCGGTAAATGACTGAAAAACAGCAAATGATGTCAGAACGTGTTGGAAATTGATGACGTCGCTTTGAATGCTGCATACTGAACGCAAAAATAGTCTGGAGTTCAAATAAGTTTAAAAAACATTGAAGTGCCCGTGTAACAGATGAGTTCTCGTCCGAAACCCTGATACTCCGAAAGAGATTGTCCAGTTTGTACACGAAGTGCGTCCAGTTTTCGCCGTGACCCTCTCTACTCTTTTGCACATGCTATGCGGGTGAAATGATGATACCATGCCAAGTTCCAACATTTTCAGAGTTCATTTTGTAGTGATTTTCAATTTCACGGTCATTTAGCTCTCTAAACAAATCGGTAAATGACTGAAAAACAGCAAATGATGTCAGAACGTGTTGGAAATTGATGACGTCGCTTTGAATGCTGCATACTGAACGCAAAAATAGTCTGGAGTTCAAATAAGTTTAAAAAACATTGAAGTGCCCGTGTAACAGATGAGTTCTCGTCCGAAACCCTGATACTCCGAAAGAGATTGTCCAGTTTGTACACGAAGTGCGTCCAGTTTTCGCCGTGACCCTCTCTACTCTTTTGCACATGCTATGCGGGTGAAATGATGATACCATGCCAAGTTCCAACATTTTCAGAGTTCATTTTGTAGTGATTTTCAATTTCACGGTCATTTAGCTCTCTAAACAAATCGGTAAATGACTGAAAAACAGCAAATGATGTCAGAACATGCTGGAAATTGATGACGTCGCTTTGAATGCTGCATACTGAACGCAAAAATAGTCTGGAGTTCAAATAAGTTTAAAAAACATTGAAGTGCCCGTGTAACAGATGAGTTCTCGTCCGAAACCCTGATACTCCGAAAGAGATTGTCCAGTTTGTACACGAAGTGCGTCCAGTTTTCGCCGTGACCCTCTCTACTCTTTTGCACATGCTATGCGGGTGAAATGATGATACCATGCCAAGTTCCAACATTTTCAGAGTTCATTTTGTAGTGATTTTCAATTTCACGGTCATTTAGCTCTCTAAACAAATCGGTAAATGACTGAAAAACAGCAAATGATGTCAGAACGTGCTGGAAATTGATGACGTCGCTTTGAATGCTGCATACTGAACGCAAAAATAGTCTGGAGTTCAAATAAGTTTAAAAAACATTGAAGTGCCCGTGTAACAGATGAGTTCTCGTCCGAAACCCTGATACTCCGAAAGAGATTGTCCAGTTTGTACACGAAGTGCGTCCAGTTTTCGCCGTGACCCTCTCTACTCTTTTGCACATGCTATGCGGGTGAAATGATGATACCATGCCAAGTTCCAACATTTTCAGAGTTCATTTTGTAGTGATTTTCAATTTCACGGTCATTTAGCTCTCTAAACAAATCGGTAAATGACTGAAAAACAGCAAATGATGTCAGAACGTGTTGGAAATTGATGACGTCGCTTTGAATGCTGCATACTGAACGCAAAAATAGTCTGGAGTTCAAATAAGTTTAAAAAACATTGAAGTGCCCGTGTAACAGATGAGTTCTCGTCCGAAACCCTGATACTCCGAAAGAGATTGTCCAGTTTGTACACGAAGTGCGTCCAGTTTTCGCCGTGACCCTCTCTACTCTTTTGCACATGCTATGCGGGTGAAATGATGATACCATGCCAAGTTCCAACATTTTCAGAGTTCATTTTGTAGTGATTTTCAATTTCACGGTCATTTAGCTCTCTAAACAAATCGGTAAATGACTGAAAAACAGCAAATGATGTCAGAACATGCTGGAAATTGATGACGTCGCTTTGAATGCTGCATACTGAACGCAAAAATAGTCTGGAGTTCAAATAAGTTTAAAAAACATTGAAGTGCCCGTGTAACAGATGAGTTCTCGTCCGAAACCCTGATACTCCGAAAGAGATTGTCCAGTTTGTACACGAAGTGCGTCCAGTTTTCGCCGTGACCCTCTCTACTCTTTTGCACATGCTATGCGGGTGAAATGATGATACCATGCCAAGTTCCAACATTTTCAGAGTTCATTTTGTAGTGATTTTCAATTTCACGGTCATTTAGCTCTCTAAACAAATCGGTAAATGACTGAAAAACAGCAAATGATGTCAGAACGTGTTGGAAATTGATGACGTCGCTTTGAATGCTGCATACTGAACGCAAAAATAGTCTGGAGTTCAAATAAGTTTAAAAAACATTGAAGTGCCCGTGTAACAGATGAGTTCTCGTCCGAAACCCTGATACTCCGAAAGAGATTGTCCAGTTTGTACACGAAGTGCGTCCAGTTTTCGCCGTGACCCTCTCTACTCTTTTGCACATGCTATGCGGGTGAAATGATGATACCATGCCAAGTTCCAACATTTTCAGAGTTCATTTTGTAGTGATTTTCAATTTCACGGTCATTTAGCTCTCTAAACAAATCGGTAAATGACTGAAAAACAGCAAATGATGTCAGAACATGCTGGAAATTGATGACGTCGCTTTGAATGCTGCATACTGAACGCAAAAATAGTCTGGAGTTCAAATAAGTTTAAAAAACATTGAAGTGCCCGTGTAACAGATGAGTTCTCGTCCGAAACCCTGATACTCCGAAAGAGATTGTCCAGTTTGTACACGAAGTGCGTCCAGTTTTCGCCGTGACCCTCTCTACTCTTTTGCACATGCTATGCGGGTGAAATGATGATACCATGCCAAGTTCCAACATTTTCAGAGTTCATTTTGTAGTGATTTTCAATTTCACGGTCATTTAGCTCTCTAAACAAATCGGTAAATGACTGAAAAACAGCAAATGATGTCAGAACGTGTTGGAAATTGATGACGTCGCTTTGAATGCTGCATACTGAACGCAAAAATAGTCTGGAGTTCAAATAAGTTTAAAAACATTGAAGTGCCCGTGTAACAGATGAGTTCTCGTCCGAAACCCTGATACTCCGAAAGAGATTGTCCAGTTTGTACACGAAGTGCGTCCAGTTTTCGCCGTGACCCTCTCTACTCTTTTGCACATGCTATGCGGGTGAAATGATGATACCATGCCAAGTTCCAACATTTTCAGAGTTCATTTTGTAGTGATTTTCAATTTCACGGTCATTTAGCTCTCTAAACAAATCGGTAAATGACTGAAAAACAGCAAATGATGTCAGAACGTGCTGGAAATTGATGACGTCGCTTTGAATGCTGCATACTGAACGCAAAAATAGTCTGGAGTTCAAATAAGTTTAAAAAACATTGAAGTGCCCGTGTAACAGATGAGTTCTCGTCCGAAACCCTGATACTCCGAAAGAGATTGTCCAGTTTGTACACGAAGTGCGTCCAGTTTTCGCCGTGACCCTCTCTACTCTTTTGCACATGCTATGCGGGTGAAATGATGATACCATGCCAAGTTCCAACATTTTCAGAGTTCATTTTGTAGTGATTTTCAATTTCACGGTCATTTAGCTCTCTAAACAAATCGGTAAATGACTGAAAAACAGCAAATGATGTCAGAACGTGTTGGAAATTGATGACGTCGCTTTGAATGCTGCATACTGAACGCAAAAATAGTCTGGAGTTCAAATAAGTTTAAGAAACATTGAAGTGCCCGTGTAACAGATGAGTTCTCGTCCGAAACCCTGATACTCCGAAAGAGATTGTCCAGTTTGTACACGAAGTGCGTCCAGTTTTCGCCGTGACCCTCTCTACTCTTTTGCACATGCTATGCGGGTGAAATGATGATACCATGCCAAGTTCCAACATTTTCAGAGTTCATTTTGTAGTGATTTTCAATTTCACGGTCATTTAGCTCTCTAAACAAATCGGTAAATGACTGAAAAACAGCAAATGATGTCAGAACATGCTGGAAATTGATGACGTCGCTTTGAATGCTGCATACTGAACGCAAAAATAGTCTGGAGTTCAAATAAGTTTAAAAACATTGAAGTGCCCGTGTAACAGATGAGTTCTCGTCCGAAACCCTGATACTCCGAAAGAGATTGTCCAGTTTGTACACGAAGTGCGTCCAGTTTTCGCCGTGACCCTCTCTACTCTTTTGCACATGCTATGCGGGTGAAATGATGATACCATGCCAAGTTCCAACATTTTCAGAGTTCATTTTGTAGTGATTTTCAATTTCACGGTCATTTAGCTCTCTAAACAAATCGGTAAATGACTGAAAAACAGCAAATGATGTCAGAACATGCTGGAAATTGATGACGTCGCTTTGAATGCTGCATACTGAACGCAAAAATAGTCTAGAGTTCAAATAAGTTTAAGAAACATTGAAGTGCCCGTGTAACAGATGAGTTCTCGTCCGAAACCCTGATACTCCGAAAGAGATTGTCCAGTTTGTACACGAAGTGCGTCCAGTTTTCGCCGTGACCCTCTCTACTCTTTTGCACATGCTATGCGGGTGAAATGATGATACCATGCCAAGTTCCAACATTTTCAGAGTTCATTTTGTAGTGATTTTCAATTTCACGGTCATTTAGCTCTCTAAACAAATCGGTAAATGACTGAAAAACAGCAAATGATGTCAGAACATGCTGGAAATTGATGACGTCGCTTTGAATGCTGCATACTGAACGCAAAAATAGTCTGGAGTTCAAATAAGTTTAAAAAACATTGAAGTGCCCGTGTAACAGATGAGTTCTCGTCCGAAACCCTGATACTCCGAAAGAGATTGTCCAGTTTGTACACGAAGTGCGTCCAGTTTTCGCCGTGACCCTCTCTACTCTTTTGCACATGCTATGCGGGTGAAATGATGATACCATGCCAAGTTCCAACATTTTCAGAGTTCATTTTGTAGTGATTTTCAATTTCACGGTCATTTAGCTCTCTAAACAAATCGGTAAATGACTGAAAAACAGCAAATGATGTCAGAACGTGTTGGAAATTGATGACGTCGCTTTGAATGCTGCATACTGAACGCAAAAATAGTCTGGAGTTCAAATAAGTTTAAAAAACATTGAAGTGCCCGTGTAACAGATGAGTTCTCGTCCGAAACCCTGATACTCCGAAAGAGATTGTCCAGTTTGTACACGAAGTGCGTCCAGTTTTCGCCGTGACCCTCTCTACTCTTTTGCACATGCTATGCGGGTGAAATGATGATACCATGCCAAGTTCCAACATTTTCAGAGTTCATTTTGTAGTGATTTTCAATTTCACGGTCATTTAGCTCTCTAAACAAATCGGTAAATGACTGAAAAACAGCAAATGATGTCAGAACGTGTTGGAAATTGATGACGTCGCTTTGAATGCTGCATACTGAACGCAAAAATAGTCTGGAGTTCAAATAAGTTTAAAAACATTGAAGTGCCCGTGTAACAGATGAGTTCTCGTCCGAAACCCTGATACTCCGAAAGAGATTGTCCAGTTTGTACACGAAGTGCGTCCAGTTTTCGCCGTGACCCTCTCTACTCTTTTGCACATGCTATGCGGGTGAAATGATGATACCATGCCAAGTTCCAACATTTTCAGAGTTCATTTTGTAGTGATTTTCAATTTCACGGTCATTTAGCTCTCTAAACAAATCGGTAAATGACTGAAAAACAGCAAATGATGTCAGAACGTGTTGGAAATTGATGACGTCGCTTTGAATGCTGCATACTGAACGCAAAAATAGTCTGGAGTTCAAATAAGTTTAAAAAACATTGAAGTGCCCGTGTAACAGATGAGTTCTCGTCCGAAACCCTGATACTCCGAAAGAGATTGTCCAGTTTGTACACGAAGTGCGTCCAGTTTTCGCCGTGACCCTCTCTACTCTTTTGCACATGCTATGCGGGTGAAATGATGATACCATGCCAAGTTCCAACATTTTCAGAGTTCATTTTGTAGTGATTTTCAATTTCACGGTCATTTAGCTCTCTAAACAAATCGGTAAATGACTGAAAAACAGCAAATGATGTCAGAACATGTTGGAAATTGATGACGTCGCTTTGAATGCTGCATACTGAACGCAAAAATAGTCTGGAGTTCAAATAAGTTTAAAAAACATTGAAGTGCCCGTGTAACAGATGAGTTCTCGTCCGAAACCCTGATACTCCGAAAGAGATTGTCCAGTTTGTACACGAAGTGCGTCCAGTTTTCGCCGTGACCCTCTCTACTCTTTTGCACATGCTATGCGGGTGAAATGATGATACCATGCCAAGTTCCAACATTTTCAGAGTTCATTTTGTAGTGATTTTCAATTTCACGGTCATTTAGCTCTCTAAACAAATCGGTAAATGACTGAAAAACAGCAAATGATGTCAGAACATGCTGGAAATTGATCACGTCGCTTTGAATGCTGCATACTGAACGCAAAAATAGTCTGGAGTTCAAATAAGTTTAAAAACATTGAAGTGCCCGTGTAACAGATGAGTTCTCGTCCGAAACCCTGATACTCCGAAAGAGATTGTCCAGTTTGTACACGAAGTGCGTCCAGTTTTCGCCGTGACCCTCTCTACTCTTTTGCACATGCTATGCGGGTGAAATGATGATACCATGCCAAGTTCCAACATTTTCAGAGTTCATTTTGTAGTGATTTTCAATTTCACGGTCATTTAGCTCTCTAAACAAATCGGTAAATGACTGAAAAACAGCAAATGATGTCAGAACGTGTTGGAAATTGATGACGTCGCTTTGAATGCTGCATACTGAACGCAAAAATAGTCTGGAGTTCAAATAAGTTTAAAAAACATTGAAGTGCCCGTGTAACAGATGAGTTCTCGTCCGAAACCCTGATACTCCGAAAGAGATTGTCCAGTTTGTACACGAAGTGCGTCCAGTTTTCGCCGTGACCCTCTCTACTCTTTTGCACATGCTATGCGGGTGAAATGATGATACCATGCCAAGTTCCAACATTTTCAGAGTTCATTTTGTAGTGATTTTCAATTTCACGGTCATTTAGCTCTCTAAACAAATCGGTAAATGACTGAAAAACAGCAAATGATGTCAGAACGTGTTGGAAATTGATGACGTCGCTTTGAATGCTGCATACTGAACGCAAAAATAGTCTGGAGTTCAAATAAGTTTAAAAAACATTGAAGTGCCCGTGTAACAGATGAGTTCTCGTCCGAAACCCTGATACTCCGAAAGAGATTGTCCAGTTTGTACACGAAGTGCGTCCAGTTTTCGCCGTGACCCTCTCTACTCTTTTGCACATGCTATGCGGGTGAAATGATGATACCATGCCAAGTTCCAACATTTTCAGAGTTCATTTTGTAGTGATTTTCAATTTCACGGTCATTTAGCTCTCTAAACAAATCGGTAAATGACTGAAAAACAGCAAATGATGTCAGAACGTGCTGGAAATTGATGACGTCGCTTTGAATGCTGCATACTGAACGCAAAAATAGTCTGGAGTTCAAATAAGTTTAAAAAACATTGAAGTGCCCGTGTAACAGATGAGTTCTCGTCCGAAACCCTGATACTCCGAAAGAGATTGTCCAGTTTGTACACGAAGTGCGTCCAGTTTTCGCCGTGACCCTCTCTACTCTTTTGCACATGCTATGCGGGTGAAATGATGATACCATGCCAAGTTCCAACATTTTCAGAGTTCATTTTGTAGTGATTTTCAATTTCACGGTCATTTAGCTCTCTAAACAAATCGGTAAATGACTGAAAAACAGCAAATGATGTCAGAACGTGTTGGAAATTGATGACGTCGCTTTGAATGCTGCATACTGAACGCAAAAATAGTCTGGAGTTCAAATAAGTTTAAAAAACATTGAAGTGCCCGTGTAACAGATGAGTTCTCGTCCGAAACCCTGATACTCCGAAAGAGATTGTCCAGTTTGTACACGAAGTGCGTCCAGTTTTCGCCGTGACCCTCTCTACTCTTTTGCACATGCTATGCGGGTGAAATGATGATACCATGCCAAGTTCCAACATTTTCAGAGTTCATTTTGTAGTGATTTTCAATTTCACGGTCATTTAGCTCTCTAAACAAATCGGTAAATGACTGAAAAACAGCAAATGATGTCAGAACGTGTTGGAAATTGATGACGTCGCTTTGAATGCTGCATACTGAACGCAAAAATAGTCTGGAGTTCAAATAAGTTTAAAAACATTGAAGTGCCCGTGTAACAGATGAGTTCTCGTCCGAAACCCTGATACTCC
The DNA here is from genome assembly GCF_018294505.1 of Triticum aestivum. Classification (NCBI taxonomy): domain Eukaryota; kingdom Viridiplantae; phylum Streptophyta; class Magnoliopsida; order Poales; family Poaceae; genus Triticum; species Triticum aestivum. Next base: position 18,999,766 of record NC_057802.1, on the reverse strand, counting down.
GAAAGAGATTGTCCAGTTTGTACACGAAGTGCGTCCAGTTTTCGCCGTGACCCTCTCTACTCTTTTGCACATGCTATGCGGGTGAAATGATGATACCATGCCAAGTTCCAACATTTTCAGAGTTCATTTTGTAGTGATTTTCAATTTCACGGTCATTTAGCTCTCTAAACAAATCGGTAAATGACTGAAAAACAGCAAATGATGTCAGAACGTGTTGGAAATTGATGACGTCGCTTTGAATGCTGCATACTGAACGCAAAAATAGTCTGGAGTTCAAATAAGTTTAAAAAACATTGAAGTGCCCGTGTAACAGATGAGTTCTCGTCCGAAACCCTGATACTCCGAAAGAGATTGTCCAGTTTGTACACGAAGTGCGTCCAGTTTTCGCCGTGACCCTCTCTACTCTTTTGCACATGCTATGCGGGTGAAATGATGATACCATGCCAAGTTCCAACATTTTCAGAGTTCATTTTGTAGTGATTTTCAATTTCACGGTCATTTAGCTCTCTAAACAAATCGGTAAATGACTGAAAAACAGCAAATGATGTCAGAACGTGTTGGAAATTGATGACGTCGCTTTGAATGCTGCATACTGAACGCAAAAATAGTCTGGAGTTCAAATAAGTTTAAAAAACATTGAAGTGCCCGTGTAACAGATGAGTTCTCGTCCGAAACCCTGATACTCCGAAAGAGATTGTCCAGTTTGTACACGAAGTGCGTCCAGTTTTCGCCGTGACCCTCTCTACTCTTTTGCACATGCTATGCGGGTGAAATGATGATACCATGCCAAGTTCCAACATTTTCAGAGTTCATTTTGTAGTGATTTTCAATTTCACGGTCATTTAGCTCTCTAAACAAATCGGTAAATGACTGAAAAACAGCAAATGATGTCAGAACGTGTTGGAAATTGATGACGTCGCTTTGAATGCTGCATACTGAACGCAAAAATAGTCTGGAGTTCAAATAAGTTTAAAAAACATTGAAGTGCCCGTGTAACAGATGAGTTCTCGTCCGAAACCCTGATACTCCGAAAGAGATTGTCCAGTTTGTACACGAAGTGCGTCCAGTTTTCGCCGTGACCCTCTCTACTCTTTTGCACATGCTATGCGGGTGAAATGATGATACCATGCCAAGTTCCAACATTTTCAGAGTTCATTTTGTAGTGATTTTCAATTTCACGGTCATTTAGCTCTCTAAACAAATCGGTAAATGACTGAAAAACAGCAAATGATGTCAGAACGTGTTGGAAATTGATGACGTCGCTTTGAATGCTGCATACTGAACGCAAAAATAGTCTGGAGTTCAAATAAGTTTAAAAAACATTGAAGTGCCCGTGTAACAGATGAGTTCTCGTCCGAAACCCTGATACTCCGAAAGAGATTGTCCAGTTTGTACACGAAGTGCGTCCAGTTTTCGCCGTGACCCTCTCTACTCTTTTGCACATGCTATGCGGGTGAAATGATGATACCATGCCAAGTTCCAACATTTTCAGAGTTCATTTTGTAGTGATTTTCAATTTCACGGTCATTTAGCTCTCTAAACAAATCGGTAAATGACTGAAAAACAGCAAATGATGTCAGAACGTGTTGGAAATTGATGACGTCGCTTTGAATGCTGCATACTGAACGCAAAAATAGTCTGGAGTTCAAATAAGTTTAAAAAACATTGAAGTGCCCGTGTAACAGATGAGTTCTCGTCCGAAACCCTGATACTCCGAAAGAGATTGTCCAGTTTGTACACGAAGTGCGTCCAGTTTTCGCCGTGACCCTCTCTACTCTTTTGCACATGCTATGCGGGTGAAATGATGATACCATGCCAAGTTCCAACATTTTCAGAGTTCATTTTGTAGTGATTTTCAATTTCACGGTCATTTAGCTCTCTAAACAAATCGGTAAATGACTGAAAAACAGCAAATGATGTCAGAACGTGTTGGAAATTGATGACGTCGCTTTGAATGCTGCATACTGAACGCAAAAATAGTCTGGAGTTCAAATAAGTTTAAAAAACATTGAAGTGCCCGTGTAACAGATGAGTTCTCGTCCGAAACCCTGATACTCCGAAAGAGATTGTCCAGTTTGTACACGAAGTGCGTCCAGTTTTCGCCGTGACCCTCTCTACTCTTTTGCACATGCTATGCGGGTGAAATGATGATACCATGCCAAGTTCCAACATTTTCAGAGTTCATTTTGTAGTGATTTTCAATTTCACGGTCATTTAGCTCTCTAAACAAATCGGTAAATGACTGAAAAACAGCAAATGATGTCAGAACGTGTTGGAAATTGATGACGTCGCTTTGAATGCTGCATACTGAACGCAAAAATAGTCTGGAGTTCAAATAAGTTTAAAAAACATTGAAGTGCCCGTGTAACAGATGAGTTCTCGTCCGAAACCCTGATACTCCGAAAGAGATTGTCCAGTTTGTACACGAAGTGCGTCCAGTTTTCGCCGTGACCCTCTCTACTCTTTTGCACATGCTATGCGGGTGAAATGATGATACCATGCCAAGTTCCAACATTTTCAGAGTTCATTTTGTAGTGATTTTCAATTTCACGGTCATTTAGCTCTCTAAACAAATCGGTAAATGACTGAAAAACAGCAAATGATGTCAGAACGTGTTGGAAATTGATGACGTCGCTTTGAATGCTGCATACTGAACGCAAAAATAGTCTGGAGTTCAAATAAGTTTAAAAAACATTGAAGTGCCCGTGTAACAGATGAGTTCTCGTCCGAAACCCTGATACTCCGAAAGAGATTGTCCAGTTTGTACACGAAGTGCGTCCAGTTTTCGCCGTGACCCTCTCTACTCTTTTGCACATGCTATGCGGGTGAAATGATGATACCATGCCAAGTTCCAACATTTTCAGAGTTCATTTTGTAGTGATTTTCAATTTCACGGTCATTTAGCTCTCTAAACAAATCGGTAAATGACTGAAAAACAGCAAATGATGTCAGAACGTGTTGGAAATTGATGACGTCGCTTTGAATGCTGCATACTGAACGCAAAAATAGTCTGGAGTTCAAATAAGTTTAAAAAACATTGAAGTGCCCGTGTAACAGATGAGTTCTCGTCCGAAACCCTGATACTCCGAAAGAGATTGTCCAGTTTGTACACGAAGTGCGTCCAGTTTTCGCCGTGACCCTCTCTACTCTTTTGCACATGCTATGCGGGTGAAATGATGATACCATGCCAAGTTCCAACATTTTCAGAGTTCATTTTGTAGTGATTTTCAATTTCACGGTCATTTAGCTCTCTAAACAAATCGGTAAATGACTGAAAAACAGCAAATGATGTCAGAACGTGTTGGAAATTGATGACGTCGCTTTGAATGCTGCATACTGAACGCAAAAATAGTCTGGAGTTCAAATAAGTTTAAAAAACATTGAAGTGCCCGTGTAACAGATGAGTTCTCGTCCGAAACCCTGATACTCCGAAAGAGATTGTCCAGTTTGTACACGAAGTGCGTCCAGTTTTCGCCGTGACCCTCTCTACTCTTTTGCACATGCTATGCGGGTGAAATGATGATACCATGCCAAGTTCCAACATTTTCAGAGTTCATTTTGTAGTGATTTTCAATTTCACGGTCATTTAGCTCTCTAAACAAATCGGTAAATGACTGAAAAACAGCAAATGATGTCAGAACGTGTTGGAAATTGATGACGTCGCTTTGAATGCTGCATACTGAACGCAAAAATAGTCTGGAGTTCAAATAAGTTTAAAAAACATTGAAGTGCCCGTGTAACAGATGAGTTCTCGTCCGAAACCCTGATACTCCGAAAGAGATTGTCCAGTTTGTACACGAAGTGCGTCCAGTTTTCGCCGTGACCCTCTCTACTCTTTTGCACATGCTATGCGGGTGAAATGATGATACCATGCCAAGTTCCAACATTTTCAGAGTTCATTTTGTAGTGATTTTCAATTTCACGGTCATTTAGCTCTCTAAACAAATCGGTAAATGACTGAAAAACAGCAAATGATGTCAGAACGTGTTGGAAATTGATGACGTCGCTTTGAATGCTGCATACTGAACGCAAAAATAGTCTGGAGTTCAAATAAGTTTAAAAAACATTGAAGTGCCCGTGTAACAGATGAGTTCTCGTCCGAAACCCTGATACTCCGAAAGAGATTGTCCAGTTTGTACACGAAGTGCGTCCAGTTTTCGCCGTGACCCTCTCTACTCTTTTGCACATGCTATGCGGGTGAAATGATGATACCATGCCAAGTTCCAACATTTTCAGAGTTCATTTTGTAGTGATTTTCAATTTCACGGTCATTTAGCTCTCTAAACAAATCGGTAAATGACTGAAAAACAGCAAATGATGTCAGAACGTGTTGGAAATTGATGACGTCGCTTTGAATGCTGCATACTGAACGCAAAAATAGTCTGGAGTTCAAATAAGTTTAAAAAACATTGAAGTGCCCGTGTAACAGATGAGTTCTCGTCCGAAACCCTGATACTCCGAAAGAGATTGTCCAGTTTGTACACGAAGTGCGTCCAGTTTTGGCCGTGACCATCTCTACCCTTTTGCACATGCTATGCGGGTGAAATGATGATACCATGCCAAGTTCAACATTTTCAGAGTTCATTTTGTAGTGATTTTCAATTTCACGGTCATTTAGCTCTCTAAACAAATCGGTAAATGACTGAAAACAGCAAATGATGTCAGAACGTGTTGGAAATTGATGACGTCGCTTTGAATGCTGCATACTGAACGCAAAAATAGGCTGGAGTTCAAATAAGTTTAAAAAACATTGAAGTGCCCGTGTAACAGATGAGTTCTCGTCCGAAACCCTGATACTCCGAAAGAGATTGTCCAGTTTGTACACGAAGTGCGTCCAGTTTTCGCCGTGACCCTCTCTACTCTTTTGCACATGCTATGCGGGTGAAATGATGATACCATGCCAAGTTCCAACATTTTCAGAGTTCATTTTGTAGTGATTTTCAATTTCACGGTCATTTAGCTCTCTAAACAAATCGGTAAATGACTGAAAAACAGCAAATGATGTCAGAACGTGTTGGAAATTGATGACGTCGCTTTGAATGCTGCATACTGAACGCAAAAATAGTCTGGAGTTCAAATAAGTTTAAAAAACATTGAAGTGCCCGTGTAACAGATGAGTTCTCGTCCGAAACCCTGATACTCCGAAAGAGATTGTCCAGTTTGTACACGAAGTGCGTCCAGTTTTCGCCGTGACCCTCTCTACTCTTTTGCACATGCTATGCGGGTGAAATGATGATACCATGCCAAGTTCCAACATTTTCAGAGTTCATTTTGTAGTGATTTTCAATTTCACGGTCATTTAGCTCTCTAAACAAATCGGTAAATGACTGAAAAACAGCAAATGATGTCAGAACGTGTTGGAAATTGATGACGTCGCTTTGAATGCTGCATACTGAACGCAAAAATAGTCTGGAGTTCAAATAAGTTTAAAAAACATTGAAGTGCCCGTGTAACAGATGAGTTCTCGTCCGAAACCCTGATACTCCGAAAGAGATTGTCCAGTTTGTACACGAAGTGCGTCCAGTTTTCGCCGTGACCCTCTCTACTCTTTTGCACATGCTATGCGGGTGAAATGATGATACCATGCCAAGTTCCAACATTTTCAGAGTTCATTTTGTAGTGATTTTCAATTTCACGGTCATTTAGCTCTCTAAACAAATCGGTAAATGACTGAAAAACAGCAAATGATGTCAGAACATGTTGGAAATTGATGACGTCGCTTTGAATGCTGCATACTGAACGCAAAAATAGTCTGGAGTTCAAATAAGTTTAAAAACATTGAAGTGCCCGTGTAACAGATGAGTTCTCGTCCGAAACCCTGATACTCCGAAAGAGATTGTCCAGTTTGTACACGAAGTGCGTCCAGTTTTCGCCGTGACCCTCTCTACTCTTTTGCACATGCTATGCGGGTGAAATGATGATACCATGCCAAGTTCCAACATTTTCAGAGTTCATTTTGTAGTGATTTTCAATTTCACGGTCATTTAGCTCTCTAAACAAATCGGTAAATGACTGAAAAACAGCAAATGATGTCAGAACATGTTGGAAATTGATGACGTCGCTTTGAATGCTGCATACTGAACGCAAAAATAGTCTGGAGTTCAAATAAGTTTAAAAACATTGAAGTGCCCGTGTAACAGATGAGTTCTCGTCCGAAACCCTGATACTCCGAAAGAGATTGTCCAGTTTGTACACGAAGTGCGTCCAGTTTTCGCCGTGACCCTCTCTACTCTTTTGCACATGCTATGCGGGTGAAATGATGATACCATGCCAAGTTCCAACATTTTCAGAGTTCATTTTGTAGTGATTTTCAATTTCACGGTCATTTAGCTCTCTAAACAAATCGGTAAATGACTGAAAAACAGCAAATGATGTCAGAACATGTGCGAAATTGATGACGTCGCTTTGAATGCTGCATACTGAACGCAAAAATAGTCTGGAGTTCAAATAAGTTTAAAAAACATTGAAGTGCCCGTGTAACAGATGAGTTCTCGTCCGAAACCCTGATACTCCGAAAGAGATTGTCCAGTTTGTACACGAAGTGCGTCCAGTTTTCGCCGTGACCCTCTCTACTCTTTTGCACATGCTATGCGGGTGAAATGATGATACCATGCCAAGTTCCAACATTTTCAGAGTTCATTTTGTAGTGATTTTCAATTTCACGGTCATTTAGCTCTCTAAACAAATCGGTAAATGACTGAAAAACAGCAAATGATGTCAGAACGTGTTGGAAATTGATGACGTTGCTTTGAATGCTGCATACTGAACGCAAAAATAGTCTGGAGTTCAAATAAGTTTAAAAAACATTGAAGTGCCCGTGTAACAGATGAGTTCTCGTCCGAAACCCTGATACTCCGAAAGAGATTGTCCAGTTTGTACACGAAGTGCGTCCAGTTTTCGCCGTGACCCTCTCTACTCTTTTGCACATGCTATGCGGGTGAAATGATGATACCATGCCAAGTTCCAACATTTTCAGAGTTCATTTTGTAGTGATTTTCAATTTCACGGTCATTTAGCTCTCTAAACAAATCGGTAAATGACTGAAAACAGCAAATGATGTCAGAACGTGTTGGAAATTGATGACGTCGCTTTGAATGCTGCATACTGAACGCAAAAATAGGCTGGAGTTCAAATAAGTTTAAAAAACATTGAAGTGCCCGTGTAACAGATGAGTTCTCGTCCGAAACCCTGATACTCCGAAAGAGATTGTCCAGTTTGTACACGAAGTGCGTCCAGTTTTTGCCGTGACCCTCTCTACTCTTTTGCACATGCTATGCGGGTGAAATGATGATACCATGCCAAGTTCCAACATTTTCAGAGTTCATTTTGTAGTGATTTTCAATTTCACGGTCATTTAGCTCTCTAAACAAATCGGTAAATGACTGAAAACAGCAAATGATGTCAGAACGTGTTGGAAATTGATGACGTCGCTTTGAATGCTGCATACTGAATGCAAAAATAGGCTGGAGTTCAAATAAGTTTAAAAAACATTGAAGTGCCCGTGTAACAGATGAGTTCTCGTCCGAAACCCTGATACTCCGAAAGAGATTGTCCAGTTTGTACACAAAGTGCGTCCAGTTTTCGCGTGACCCTCTCTACTCTTTGCACATGCTATGCGGGTGAAATGATGATACCATGCCAAGTTCCAACATTTTCAGAGTTCATTTTGTAGTGATTTTCAATTTCACGGTCATTTAGCTCTCTAAACAAATCGGTAAATGACTGAAAACAGCAAATGATGTCAGAACGTGTTGGAAATTGATGACGTCGCTTTGAATGCTGCATACTGAACGCAAAAATAGGCTGGAGTTCAAATAAGTTTAAAAAACATTGAAGTGCCCGTGTAACAGATGAGTTCTCGTCCGAAACCCTGATACTCCGAAAGAGATTGTCCAGTTTGTACACGAAGTGCGTCCAGTTTTTCGCCGTGACCATCTCTACTCTATTGCACATGCTATGCGGGTGAAATGATGATACCATGCAAGTTCCAACATTTTCAGAGTTCATTTTGTAGTGATTTTCAATTTCACGGTCATTTAGCTCTCCTAAACAAATCGGTAAATGACTGAAAACAGCAAATGATGTCAGAACGTGTTGGAAATTGATGACGTCGCTTTGAATGCTGCATACTGAACGCAAAAATAGTCTGGAGTTCAAATAAGTTTAAAAAACATTGAAGTGCCCGTGTAACAGATGAGTTCTCGTCCGAAACCCTGATACTCCGAAAGAGATTGTCCAGTTTGTACACGAAGTGCGTCCAGTTTTCGCCGTGACCCTCTCTACTCTTTTGCACATGCTATGCGGGTGAAATGATGATACCATGCCAAGTTCCAACATTTTCAGAGTTCATTTTGTAGTGATTTTCAATTTCACGGTCATTTAGCTCTCTAAACAAATCGGTAAATGACTGAAAAACAGCAAATGATGTCAGAACATGTTGGAAATTGATGAGTTGCTTTGAATGCTGCATACTGAACGCAAAAATAGTCTGGAGTTCAAATAAGTTTAAAAAACATTGAAGTGCCCGTGTAACAGATGAGTTCTCGTCCGAAACCCTGATACTCCGAAAGAGATTGTCCAGTTTGTACACGAAGTGCGTCCAGTTTTCACCGTGACCCTCTCTACTCTTTTGCACATGCTATGCGGGTGAAATGATGATACCATGCCAAGTTCCAACATTTTCAGAGTTCATTTTGTAGTGATTTTCAATTTCACGGTCATTTAGCTCTCTAAACAAATCAGTAAATGACTGAAAACAGCAAATGATGTCAGAACGTGTTGGAAATTGATGACGTCGCTTTGAATGCTGCATACTGAACGCAAAAATAGGCTGGAGTTCAAATAAGTTTAAAAAACATTGAAGTGCCCGTGTAACAGATGAGTTCTTGTCCGAAACCCTGATACTCCGAAAGAGATTGTCCAATTTGTACACGAAGTGTGTCCAGTTTTCGACGTGACCCTCTCTACTCTTTTGCACATGCTATGCGGGTGAAATGATGATACCATGCCAAGTTCCAACATTTTTAGAGTTCATTTTGTAGTGATTTTCAATTTCACGGTCATTTAGCTCTCTAAACAAATCGGTAAATGACTGAAAACAGCAAATGATGTCAGAACGTGTTGGAAATTGATGACGTCGCTTTGAATGCTGCATACTGAACGCAAAAATAGGCTGGAGTTCAAATAAGTTTAAAAAACATTGAAGTGCCCGTGTAACAGATGAGTTCTCGTCCGAAACCCTGATACTCCGAAAGAGATTGTCCAGTTTGTACACGAAGTGCGTCCAGTTTTCGCCGTGACCCTCTCTACTCTTTTGCACATGCTATGCGGGTGAAATGATGATACCATGCCAAGTTCCAACATTTTCAGAGTTCATTTTGTAGTGATTTTCAATTTCACGGTCATTTAGCTCTCTAAACAAATCGGTAAATGACTGAAAAACAGCAAATGATGTCAGAACGTGTTGGAAATTGATGACGTCGCTTTGAATGCTGCATACTGAATGCAAAATAGTCTGGAGTTCAAATAAGTTTAAAAAACATTGAAGTGCCCGTGTAACAGATGAGTTCTCGTCCGAAACCCTGATACTCCGAAAGAGATTGTCCAGTTTGTACACGAAGTGCGTCCAGTTTTCGCCGTGACCCTCTCTACTCTTTTGCACATGCTATGCGGGTGAAATGATGATACCATGCCAAGTTCCAACATTTTCAGAGTTCATTTTGTAGTGATTTTCAATTTCACGGTCATTTAGCTCTCTAAACAAATCGGTAAATGACTGAAAACAACAAATGATGTCAGAACATGTTGGAAATTGATGACTTTCGCTTTGAATGCTGCATACTGAACGCAAAATAGGCTGGAGTTCAAATAAGTTTAAAAAACATTGAAGTGCCCGTGTAACAGATGAGTTGTCGTCCGAAACCCTGATACTCCGAAAGAGATTGTCCAGTTTGTACACGAAGTGGTATCCAGTTTTCGCCGTGACCCTCTCTACTCTTTTGCACATGCTATGCGGGTGAAATGATGATACCATGGCAAGTTCCAACATTTTCAGAGTTCATTTTGTAGTGATTTTCAATTTCACGGTCATTTAGCTCTCTAAACAAATCGGTAAATGACAGAAAACAGCAAATGATGTCAGAACGTGTTGGAAATTGATGACCTCGCTTTGAATGCTACATACTGAACGCAAAAATAGGCTAGAGTTCAAATAAGTTTAAAAAACATCGAAGTGCCCGTGTAACAGATGAGTTGTCGTCCGAAACCCTAATACTCCGAAAGAGATTGTCCAGTTTGTACACAAAGTGTATCCAGTTTTCGACGTGACCCTCTCTACTCCTTTGCCCATGCTATGCGGGTGAAATGATGATACCATGCCAAGTTCCAACATTTTCAGAGTTCATTTTGTAGTGATTTTCAATTTCACGGTCATTTAGCTCTCTAAACAAATCGGTAAATAACCGAAAACAGCAAATGATGTCAGAACGTGTTGGAAATTGATGACGTCACTTTGAATGCTGCATACTGAACGCAAAAATAGGCTGGAGTTCAAATAAGTTTAAAAAACATTGAAGTGCCCGTGTAATAGATGAGTTCTCGTCCGAAACCCTGATACTCCGAAAGAGATTGTCCAGTTTGTACACGAAGTGCGTCCAGTTTTCGCCGTGACCCTCTCTACTCTATTGCACATGCTATGCGGGTGAAATGATGATACCATGCAAAGTTCCAACATTTTCAGAGTTCATTTTGTAGTGATTTTCAATTTCACGGTCATTTAGCTCTCCAAACAAATCGGTAAATGACTGAAAACAGCAAATGATGACAGAACGTATTGGAAATTGATGACGTCGCTTTGAATGCTGCATACTGAACGCTAAAATAGGCTGGAGTTCAAATAAGTTTAAAAAACATTGAAGTTCCCGCGTAACAGATGAGTTCTCGTCCGAAACCCTGATACTCCGAAAGAGATTGTCCAGTTTGTACACGAAGTGTGTCCAGTTTTCGACGTGACCCTCTCTACTCTATTGCACATGCTATGCGGGTGAAATGATGATACCATGCAAAGTTCCAACATTTTCAGAGTTCATTTTGTAGTGATTTTCAATTTGACGGTCATTTAGCTCTCTAAACAAATCGGTAAATGACTGAAAAACAGCGAATGATGTCAGAACGTGTTGGAAATTGATGACTTCGCTTTGAATGCTGCATACTGAACGCTAAAATAGGCTGGAGTTCAAATAAGTTTAAAAAACATTGAAGTGCCCGTGTAACAGATGAGTTCTCGTCCGAAACCCTGATACTCCGAAAGAGATTGTCCAGTTTGTACACGAAGTGCGTCCAGTTTTCGCCGTGACCCTCTCTACTCTTGTGCACATGCTATGCGGGTGAAATGATGATACCATGCCAAGTTCCAACATTTTCAGAGTTCATTTTGTAGTGATTTTCAATTTCACGGTCATTTAGCTCTCTAAACAAATCGGTAAATGACTGAAAAACAGCGAATGATGTCAGAACGTGTTGGAAATTGATGACTTCGCTTTGAATGCTGCATACTGAACGCTAAAATAGGCTGGAGTTCAAATAAGTTTAAAAAACATTGAAGTGCCCGTGTAACAGATGAGTTGTCGTCCGAAACCCTGATACTCCGAAAGAGATTGTCCAGTTTGTACACAAAGGGTATCCAGTTTTCGACGTGACCCTCTCTACTCCTTTGCCCATGCTATGCGGGTGAAATGATGATACCATGCCAAGTTCCAACATTTTCAGAGTTCATTTTGTAGTGATTTTCAATTTCACGGTCATTTAGCTCTCTAAACAAATCGATAAATGACAGAAAACAGCAAATGATGTCAGAACGTGTTGGAAATTGATGACCTCGCTTTGAATGCTGCATACTGAACGCAAAAATAGGCTAGAGTTCAAATAAGTTTAAAAAACATCAAAGTGCCCGTGTAACAGATGAGTTGTCGTCCGAAACCCTGATACTCCGAAAGAGATTGTCCAGTTTGTACACAAAGTGCGTCCATTTTTCGCCGTGACCCTCTCTACTCTATTGCACATGCTATGCGGGTGAAATGATGAAACCATGCAAAGTTCCAACATTTTCAGAGTTCATTTTGTAGTGATTTTCAATTTCACGGTCATTTAGCTCTCCAAACAAATCGGTAAATGACTGAAAACAGCAAATGATGACAGAACGTATTGGAAATTGATGACGTCGCTTTGAATGCTGCATACTGAACGCAAAAATTGGCTGGAGTTCAAATAAGTTTAAAAAACATTGAAGTGCCCGTGTAACAGATGAGTTCTCGTCCGAAACCCTGATACTCCGAAAGAGATTGTCTAGTTTGTACACGATGTGCGTCCAGTTTTCGCCGTGACCCTCTCTACTCTTGTGCACATGCTATGCGGGTGAAATGATGATACCATGCCAAGTTCCAACATTTTCAGAGTTCATTTTGTAGTGATTTTCAATTTCACGGTCATTTAGCTCTCTAAACAAATCGGTAAATGACTGAAAAACAGCGAATGATGTCAGAACATGTTGGAAATTGATGAGTTGCTTTGAATGCTGCATACTGAACGCTAAAATAGGCTGGAGTTCAAATAAGTTTAAAAAACATTGAAGTTCCCGTGTAACAGATGAGTTCTCATCCGAAACCCTGATACTCCGAAAGAGATTGTCTAGTTTGTACACGATGTGCGTCCAGTTTTCGCCGTGACCCTCTCTACTCTTGTGCACATGCTATGCGGGTGAAATGATGATACCATGCCAAGTTCCAACATTTTCAGAGTTCATTTTGTAGTGATTTTCAATTTCACGGTCATTTAGCTCTCTAAACAAATCGGTAAATGACTGAAAAACAGCGAATGATGTCAGAACGTGTTGGAAATTGATGACTTCGCTTTGAATGCTGCATACTGAACGCTAAAATAGGCTGGAGTTCAAATAAGTTTAAAAAACATTGAAGTGCCCGTGTAACAGATGAGTTGTCGTCCGAAACCCTGATACTCCGAAAGAGATTGTCCAGTTTGTACACAAAGTGTATCCAGTTTTCGACGTGACCCTCTCTACTCTTTTGCCCATGCTATGCGGGTGAAATGATGATACCATGCCAAGTTCCAACATTTTCAGAGTTCATTTTGTAGTGATTTTCAATTTCACGGTCATTTAGCTCTCTAAACAAATCAGTAAATAACCGAAAACAGCAAATGATGTCAGAACGTGTTGGAAATTGATGACATCACTTTGAATGCTGCATACTGAACGCAAAAATAGGCTGGAGTTCAAATAAGTTTAAAAAACATTGAAGTGCCCGTGTAACAGATGAGTTCTCGTCCGAAACCCTGATACTCCGAAAGAGATTGTCCAGTTTGTACACGAAGTGCGTCCAGTTTTTGATGTCACCCTCTCTACTCTTTTGCACATGCTATGCGGGTGAAATGATGATACCATGCCAAGTTCCAACATTTTCAGAGTTCATTTTGTAGTGATTTTCAATTTCAGGGTCATTTAGCTCTCCAAACAAATCGGTAAATGACTGAAAACAGCAAATGATGACAGAACGTATTGGAAATTGATGACGTCGCTTTGAATGCTGCATACCAAATGCAAAAATAGGCTGGAGTTCAAATAAGTTTAAAAAACATTGAAGTGCCCGTGTAACTGATGAGTTCTCGTCCGAAACCCTGATACTCCGAAAGAGATTGTCCAGTTTGTACACGAAGTGCGTCCAGTTTTCGCCGTGACCCTCTCTACTCTTGTGCACATGCTATGCGGGTGAAATGATGATACCATGCCAAGTTCCAACATTTTCAGAGTTCATTTTGTAGTGATTTTCAATTTCACGGTCATTTAGCTCTCTAAACAAATCGGTAAATGACTGAAAAACAGCGAATGATGTCAGAACGTGTTGGAAATTGATGAGTTGCTTTGAATGCTGCATACTGAATGCAAAAATAGGCTGTAGTACAAATAAGTTTAAAAAACATTGAAGTGCCCGTGTAACAGATCAGTTCTCGTACGAAACCCTGATACTCCGAAAGAGATTGTCCAGTTTGTACACGAAGTGCGTCCAGTTTTCACCGTGACCCTCTCTACTCTTTTGCACATGCTATGCGGGTGAAATGATGATACCATGCCAAGTTCTAACATTTTTAGAGTTCATTTTGTAGTGATTTTCAATTTCACGGTCATTTAACTCTCTAAACAAATTAGTAAATGACTGAAAACAGCAAATGATGTCAGAACGTGTTGGAAATTGATGACGTCGCTTTGAATGCTGCATACTGAACGCAAAAATAGGCTGGAGTTCAAATAAGTTTAAAAAACATTGAAGTGCCCGTGTAACAGATGAGTTCTCGTCCGAAACCATGATACTCCGAAATAGATTGTCCAGTTTGTACACGAAGTGCGTCCAGTTTTCGACGTCACCCTCTCTACTCTTTTGCACATGCTATGCGGGTGAAATGATGATACCACGCCAAGTTCCAACATTTTTAGAGTTCATTTTGTAGTGATTTTCAATTTCACGGTCATTTAGCTCTCGAAACAAATCGGTAAATGGCTGAAAACAGCAAATGATCTCAGAACATGTTGGAAATTGATGACCTCGCTTTGAATGCTACTTACTGAACGCAAAAATAGGCTGGAGTTCAAATAAGTTTGAAAAACATTGAAGTGCCCGTGTAACAGATGAGTTCTCGTCCGAAACCCTGATACTCCGAAAGAGATTGTCCAGTTTGTACACGAAGTGCGTCCAGTTTTCGCCGTGTCCCTCTCTACTCTTTTTCACATGCTATGCGGGTGAAATGATGATACCATGCCAAGTTCCAACATTTTCAGAGTTCATTTTTAGTGATTTTCAATTTCACAGTCATTTAGCTCTCTAAACAAATTGATAAATAACCGAAAAAAAGCAAATGATGCCAGAACATGTTGGAAATTGATGACGTCGCTTTGAATGCTGCATACTGAATGCAAAAATAGGCTGGAGTTCAGATAAGTTTAAAAAACGTTGAAGTGCCCGTGTAACAGATGAGTTCTCGTCCGAAACCCTGATACTCCGAAAGAGATTGTCCAGTTTGTACACGAAGTGCGTCCAGTTTTCGCCGTGACCCTCTCTACTCTTTTGCACATGCTATGCGGGTGAAATGATGATACCATGCCAAGTTCCAACATTTTCAGAGTTCATTTTGTAGTGATTTTCAATTTCACGGTCATTTAGCTCTCTAAACAAATTGGTAAATGACTGAAAACAGCAAATGATGTCAGAACGTATTGGAAATTGATGACGTCGCTTTGAATGCTGCATACTGAACGCAAAAATAGGTTGGAGTTCAAATAAGTTTAAAAAACATTGAAGTGCTCGTGTAACAGATGAGTTCTTGTCCGAAACCCTGATACTCCGAAAGAGATTGTCCAGTTTGTACACGAAGTGCGTCCAGTTTTTGCCGTGACCCTTTCTACTCTTTTGCACATGCTATGCGGGTGAAATGATGATACCATCCCAAGTGCCAGCATTTTCAGAGTTCATTTTGTAGTGATTTTCAATTTCACGGTCATTTAGCTCTCTAAACAAATCGGTAAATGACTGAAAAACAGCAAATGATTTCAGAACGTGTTGGAAATTGATGACGTCGCTTTAAATACTGCATATTGAACGCAAAAATAGGCTGGAGTTCAAATAAGTTTAAAAAACATTGATTATCATAAAAAACACATTGATTATCAATGATCTTTTTGTGTACAATCTGAATTGTCAATATGAGTCCTCAACGGTTTAGAAACCGGTGAAGACTCATATTGCGACCGCAAATTCTACACACAGAGTTCAATGAAGACCAAGTGCTTGTGATAGTTTGAGAAGTAACATAAGGTGGTAAAAATCTTGCAAGGGGAGCGAGGTGGGACTAAAAACAGCCTGCCACAACCTCTTTACTACCGGTTCATGCCACGAACCGGTACTAAAGGGGCTGGTCGGGCCCCAGCCTCTTTAGTACCGGTTCGTGGCATGAACCGGTACTAAAGATCTCCTCCCACCTAGCCGTTTGAACCGGCACTGATGGACACATTAGTGCCGGCTCAAATGCAAACCGGCACTAATGTGTCTCACATTTGACCCTTTTTCTACTAGTGAAATATACTATCTTGGACATCTTTTGTAATTGTGAGCACTCATTAAAATATGACATGTTAAAAGGTTGATGTTGGACAAGGAAGACAACTTAATGGTTTATGTTTTCTTATATCTGAAATAAAATATATTGTCATGGATCATCCAACATGTTGAGCTTGCCTTTCCCCCTCATGCTAGCCAAATTCTTTGCACCAAGTAGAGATACTACTTGCGCTTCCAAACATCCCTTAAACCAGTATTGCCATGAGAGTCCACCATACCTACCTATGGATTGAGTAAGATCCTTCAAGTAAGTTGTCATCGGTGCATGCAATAAAAATTGCTCTCTAAATATGTATGATCTATTAGTGTGGAGAAAATAAGCTTTATACGATCTTGTGATATGGAAGCAATAAAAGCGACGGACTGCATAATAAAGGTCCCTATCACAAGTGGCAATATAAAGTGACGTTCTTTCGCATTAATATTTTGTGCATCCAACTATAAAAGCGCATGAAAACCTCTGCTTCCCTCTGCGAAGGGCCTATATTTTATTCTTGTCTTATACCTTATGCAAGAGTCTTGGTGATCTTCACCTTTCCTTTTTACATTTTATCCTTTGGCAAGCACATTGTGTTGGAAAGATCCTGATATATATATATATATATATATATCCAATTGGATGTAATTTATCATGAACTATTATTGTTGACATTACCCTTGAGGTAAAAGGTTGGGAGGCGAATCTATAAGCCCCTATCTTTCTGTGTGTCTGATTAAAACAATGAACCCATAAATATCACGTGAGTGTTAGCAATTGTGAAAGACTAAATGATAGTTGAGTATGTGAAGTTTGCTGAATCAAAGCTCTGACATAGACCCTTCCTGAAAATAAGATGAATTGTAATTGTTTGATGACTAATAACACGGTTTGTTAGTTTTCAAGAAAGTTTATGATCTATACTTTAACATGTGAATAGTTTGTTACTTAATCATGAGAAGTTTTATGAGATAAGCTACTGTTATGATATATAATGATGATAGAAAAGGTGATTGAAATTATCATTGATCAAACTTGTGCACCTGCTAGCATTCACACTTCATAAATTATTTCTTTTATCATTTACCTACTCGAGGACGAGTAGGAACTAAGCTCGGGGATGCTGGTACGTCTCCAACGTATCTATAATTTATGAAGTATTCATGCTATTATATTATCTGTTTTGGATGTTTATGGGCTTTACTAAACACTTTTACATTATTTTTGGGACTAACCTATTAACTGGCGGCCCAGCCCAAATTGTTGTTTTCTTGCCTATTTCAGTGTTTCGAAGAAAAGGAATATCAAACGGAGTCCAAACGGAATGAAACCT
Source organism: Triticum aestivum (assembly GCF_018294505.1). Taxonomy (NCBI): domain Eukaryota; kingdom Viridiplantae; phylum Streptophyta; class Magnoliopsida; order Poales; family Poaceae; genus Triticum; species Triticum aestivum. Next base: position 18,982,275 of record NC_057802.1, on the reverse strand, counting down.
TCGGGAGAGTTATTTTTGGAACGGAAGCAATCCAAGAGACTTGGAGTAGACGTCAGGGAAGCTTCGAGGAAGCCACGAGGCAGGGTGGCGCTCCCTACCCCCTGGGCGCGCCCCCACCCTCGTGGGCCCCTTCTGGCTCCCCTGACCGACTTCTTTTGCCTATATAAGTCCATATACCCTAAAAACATCGGGGAACACAATAGATCGGGAGCTCCGCCGCCGCAAGCCTCTGTAGCCACCAAAAACCAATCGGGACCCTGTTCCGGCACCCTGCCGGAGGGGGAATCCCTCACCGGTGGCCATCTTCATCATCCCGGCGCTCTCCATGATGAGGAGGGAGTAGTTCACCCTCGGGGCTGAGGGTATGTACCAGTAGCTATGTGTTTGATCTCTCTCTCTCTCTCGTGTTCTTGAGGTGGTACGATCTTGATGTATCGCGAGCTTTGCTATTATAGCTGGATCTTATGATGTTTCTCCCCCTCTACTCTCTTGTAATGGATTGAGTTTTCCCTTTGAAGTTATCTTATCGGATTGAGCCTTTAAGGATTTGAGAACACTTGATGTATGTCTTGCATGTGCTTATCTGTGGTGACAATGGGATATCACGTGATCCACTTGATGTATGTTTTGGTGATCAACTTGCGGGTTCCGCTCATGAACTTATGCATAGGGGTTGGCACACGTTTTCGTCTTGACTCTCCAGTAGAAACTTTGGGGCACTCTTTGAAGTACTTTGTGTTGGTTTGAATAGATGAATCTGAGATTGTGTGATGCATATCGTATAATCATTTCCACGGATACTTGTGGTGACATTGGAGTATCTAGGTGACTTAGGGTTTTGATTGATATGTGTCTTAAGGTGTTATTCTAGTACGAACTCTTGAATAGATGGATCCGAAAGAATAACTTTGAGGTGGTTTCGTACCCTACAATAATCTCTTCGTTTGTTCTCCGCTATTAGTGACTTTGGAGTGACTCTTTGTTGCATGTCGAGGGATAGTTATATGATCCAATTATGTTATTATTGTTGAGAGAACTTGCACTAGTGAAAGTATGAACCCTAGGCCTTGTTTCAACACATTGAAATACCCTTTACGCTCACTTTTATTACTTGTTACCTTGCTGTTTTTATAATTTCAGATTACAAAAACCTTTATCTACCATGCATATTGCACTTGTATCACCATCTCTTCGCCGAACTAGTGCACCTATACAATTTACCATTGTATTGGGTGTGTTGGGGACACAAGAGACTCTTTGTTATTTGGTTGCAGGGTTGCTTGAGAGAGACCATCTTCATCCTACGCCTCCCACGGATTGATAAACCTTAGGTCATCCACTTGAGGGAAATTTGCTACTGTCCTACAAACCTCTGCACTTGGAGGCCCAACAACGTTTACAAGAAGAAGGTTGTGTAGTAGACATCAATGGCAAACCTATGAACTATGAAGAAGCTATGATGAGCCCAGATTCGGACAGATGGCTTGAGGCCATGAAATCTGAGAAAGGATCCATGTTACAAAGTGTGGACTTTGGTGGACCTGCCCAATGATCGACAAGCCATTGAGAATAAATGGATCTTCAAGAGGAACACGGACACTGATGGTAGTGTCACTATCTACAAAGCTCGACTTGTTGCAAAAATGTTTTTGACAAGTTCAAGGTGTTGGCTACGATGAGATTTTCTTACTCATGGCGATGCTTAAGTCTGTCTGAATCATGTTAGCAATTGTCGCATTTTATGATTATGAAATCGGCCAAATGGACGTAAAAACTGCATTCCTTAATGGATTTCTTAAAGAAGAGTTGTATATGATGCAACCAAAAGGTTTTGTCGATCCTAAAGGTGCTAACAAAGTGTGCAAACTCCAGCGATCCATCTATGGACTGGTGCAAGCATCTCGGAGTTGGAATATACGCCTTGATAAGGTGATCAAATCATTTGGTTTTATACAGACTTATGGTGAAGCCTGTATTTACAAGAAAGTGAGTGGGAGCTCTGTAGCATTTCTGATATTATATGTGGATGACATATTGTTGATTAGTAATGATGTCGAATGTCTGGATAGCATAAAAGGATATTTGAATAAGAATTTTTCAATGAAAGACCTCGGTGAAGCTGCTTACATTGTGGGCATCAAGATCTATAGAGATAGATGAAGACGCTTGATAAGACTTTCAATGACTACATACCTTAACAAGATTTTTGAAGGATTTCAAAATAGATCAGTTAAATAAGGAGTTCTTGCCTGTATTGTAAGGTGTGAAGTTGAGTAAAGACTCAAAACCCGACCATGACAGAAGATAAAGAGAGAATGAAAGTCATTCCCTAGGCCTCAGCCATAGGTTGCCATGCTGTGTACCAAACCTGTTTTGTACCTTGCCATGAGTTTGGCAAGAGGGTACAATAGTGATCTAGGACTAGATCACTGGACAACGGTCAAAGTTATCCTTAGTTACCTTAAAGAGGAGTAAGGAAATGTTTCTCGGTTATAGAGGTGATAAAGAGTTCGTCGTAAATAGTTACGTCGACGCAAGTTTTGACACTGATCTAGATGACTCTAAGTGCCAATCTAGATACGTATTGAACGTAGGAGCAATTAGCTAGAGTAGCTCTATGCAGAGCATTGTAGACATAGAAATTCGCGAAATACATAAGGATCTAAATGTGGCAGACCCATTGACTAAACTTCTCTCACAAGCAAAACATGATCACACCTTAGTACTCTTTGGATGTTAATCACATAGCGATGTGAACTAGATTATTGACTCTAGTAAACCCTTTGGGTGTTGGTCACATGGCGATGTGAACTATGGGTGTTAATCACATAAAGATGTGAACTATTGGTGTTAAATCACATGGCGATGTGAACTAGATTATTGACTCTAGTGCAAGTGGGAGACTGAAGGAAATATGCCCTAGAGGTAATAATAAAGTTGTTATTTTATACTTCCTTATATCATGATAAAAATTTATTATTCATGCTACAATTGTATTAACCGGAAACTTGATACATGTGTGGATACATAGACAAAACACCGTGTCCCTAGTAAGCCTGTACTAAACTAGCTCGTTAATCAAAGATAGTTAAGTTTCCTAACCATAGACATGTGTTGTCATTTGATGAACAAGATCACATCATTAGGTGAATGATGTGATGGACAAGACCCATCCGTTAGCTTAGCATATTGATCGTTCAGTTTTATTGCTATTGCTTTCTTCATGTTAAATACATATTCCTTCGACAATGAGATTGTGCAACTCCCGGATACTGGAGGAATACCTTGTGTGCTATCAAACGTCACAACGTAACTGGGTGATTATAAAGATGCTCTACAGGTATCTCCGAAGGTGTTTGTTGGGTTGGCATAGATCGAGATTAGGATTTGTCACTCCGAGTATCGGAGAGGTATCTCTGGGCCCTCTCGGTAATGCACATCATAAGAAGCCTTGCAAGCAAAGTGAATAATGAGTTATTTACAAAGATGATGTATTACGGAACAAGTAAAGAGACTTGTCGGTAACGAGATTGAACTAGGTGTGTGGATACCGACGATCGAATCTCGGGCAAGTAATATACCGATGGACAGAGGGAATAATGTATGTTGTCATAACGGTTCGACCGATAAAGATCTTTGTAGAATATGTAGGAGCCAATATGGGCATCTAGGTTCCGCTATTGGTTATTGACCCGAGAGGTGTCTTGGTCATGTCTACATAGTTCTCGAACCCGTAGGGTCCGCACGCTTAACGTTCGATGACGATATAGTATTATATGAGTTATATGATTTGATGACCGAATTTTGTTCGGAGTCCTAGATGAGATCACGGACATGACGAGGACTCTCGAAATGGTCGAGAGGAAAAGATTGATATATAGGACGATGATATTCGTACACCGGAAGTGTTCTGGAGGGTACCGGGTACTTATCGGGTCATCGGAAAGGAGTTTCGGGCACCCCTGGCAAAGATATGGGCCTTATGGGCCAAGTGAGGGAACTGATACGTCTCCAACGTATCTATAATTTTTGATTGTTCCATGCTATTATAATATCTGTTTTGGATGTTTAATGGGCTTTATTATGCACTTTTATATTATTTTTGGGACTAACCTACTAACCAAAGGCCCGGTGCAAATTGCTGTTTTTTTGCCTATTTCAGTGTTTCGCAGAAAAGGAATATCAAACGGAATGAATGTAGGGGAACGCAGCAGAAAACAAAAAATTTCCGACCTACGCACCAGCCCAGGACCACTATGGAGACTGCATACATGGTTTGATCTTTTTCGTTACCGACTCGTAGCGCAGCGGGAACTAGAGTCGATGACGATCGGCGGTGCAGATCCCCGCAGCTAGGATTTACAACCTCCCAACCGCGAGGATGTATACCCTCATCTGCTCCTCAGACAGCCCTCCGAGAGGCGGTCGAACAGCCCCCCGGACGGTGTCGCGGACAGCCCTTCGGGAGGACCTTCGAAACTCGAACGGTCACTCGGACAGCCCTTCGGGAGGACCTTCGAAACTCGGACGGTCACACGGACAGCCCTTCGGGAGGCACTCACGAACTAAGACCGAAACTACGATCTCTCTACAGAGTTGCACACATACGGTGTCATCTATCCGGCAGGGCTTCGCCGTCCAGAACTAGTTCCTGCCGGAACCCAGACAGCCTTACGGCTCTACGAAACTCTTTTCGTGGGAGGGAGAGAAGAAGCCAGATAATGCATGGCATGTGTATGAGAGCAAGGGATGAGTGTGGAGGGCTGCCCCTCCACCTCTATTTATAGGAAATCCCAAGGGGGTAGGGTAGTTTCACAAAAAACCCAAAATGCACATGAATGAAGTCCTTCCACAAGGACCTAGGAGTGAAACCAAGGAACAAGAGGGTCCCCAAGGGGGGATACCCCATGTGGCCGGCCACACCCCCATGAGGGGCCCAAAAATGGCTCCTATCCATCCATGTCATCCCCAAGATCTTTTGGAGCAAAGCCCCAAAAGGTGGCTTTCCATAAAGTAACCATAAAGCTGATTTTCACTATTCACGACGACATTTTTCAGCGTCTGATCGAACTGAAAATATTTATGTGGGCTAAGAACATTTCCAGTACCCACTAAAATGATTTTCAACGCGTTCCGAAACAATTCCGGTTTTAGTGATTTTCATCTGCGAAACGCATCTGAAGTGGCTCCGGCAGCTCCGGAACATTTCCGGTTTTTATCTCAGAAAATTCCAAAAAGCTTCCAGAATGATTCTGGCATCCTCCAAGAATTATCAGGCATGTGCCGAAACCAATTTGACTTAATGGTGTATCCCGAAACAACTTTTCGGTATCATCGAAACTTATCCGATGACCTCTCTCTGCGGTACGATTCCGCTGTCCGAAACTTTTCGGTGTCCGAAACTTTTTCGGTGATTTTCTCTCAGACTCCCTGTCTAGTATTCAGCAGATAGATGACCCTTAAGCGTGTGACCCTATAGGTTCGGTGAAGTATAGACATGACCCGGAACCCCTTCCGATCAATGATCAACATCGGAGCCGTGGACACCCATATTGACCCCTATACCCACACGAATAAATATTCGAGTGAACCTCCAGTTGCCGTGTGCTATTCCTGTTGCTTCGCGATATGTTACAAATACCCGAGGTGAGACATGTTGGCATTCCCGTGGATCAACAACTTGTCCACTATGCTAGTTACCTCGTTACCGGTATTGTTCTCTTTTCTCGTTATCGTGTTCCGGCATCCCCGTGATCAAATCACAAAGTGTCTGGCCAGACGATGATGGATACCGTAACACCGAGAGGGCCCAGAGATATCTCTCCATCGTCGGAGGAGCAAATCCCAATCTTGAGCTATCAAGTTACTTGACACACTTTTCCATGAACCCGTAAGCCGCCGTAATAGCCACCCATTTACGGATGACGTTTAACAAACCCCAAAGTTCATGAAGCAAGCATGAAGAAACTCGATACTCTCATGGTCTAAGGAATCATGCAAACGTTAACCATCTCTGTGTTATGTACCAATAAACTTGTGACGAATGAATCTCATAGCATAACATCAATCCGGGTCGATTCAACACAAATGTTCTCTTAACATTGTGCCCTCAAGGTTGCTGACATAGACATGCCCATGATCAGGAAAACATAACCATCATGCAACACTTGAGCTAGTCTTAGAGGCCAGACTAGGAATACATTTTACCGTTTATTATTCCACACGTGCATATGAGTCTTCCTCCGAGCCTCGTGGTTATTGCAGACTCGAGAACCATAGCAGTTATAGCATGGAACATAAACATAATTATGAACTCGGAGATAAATAATATCATTTATTATTGCCTCTAGGGCATATCTCCTACAGACTCCCACTTGCACTAGAGTCAATAATCTAGTTAATGCTAATGCACTTTACACCTGTGGCACACCGGTGTAAATATGCTTCGCTTGTGGTATAGCCTGATGTCCAACGGATCTGACGACTTCAGTTCCGTGTGTATCTTTGCATGTCCTCGCGTTTTCACGTTTTCACAAAATTCATATTTTGTGTGGACTTGGCTTTGTATGTATGTGAATCACAGGTCGAACCTGGATTCCTCAGACTGAGTTTTGGAGCAACTACCTGCAGTAGTGTCCCATTGTCAAAAGCCATCTTGGAACTATACTAAGTTCATGAATGAACTATATGATTCAACATCTTCTTTGTCGCTTCTAAAGCGTCAACATACTTAGCCCTTGTTATAGAATTCGCCACAGTAACTAGTTTGAACAAATTCCAACTAACTGTGCCACCACATTGTGTGTTACACAAAACCCTTAACTTAAATCGAAAATCGCACGGTGAAAAGATGAAGACTATCGATGTAACATTTTACAACGAACTCTTCATGATCTCCGCTTGCAAGAAAACATATCATCAGTACTTACTCTAGTACTCAATGACATCTTTCACTGTTGTCCCACGATCAGTACTTTGATCACTTTAGTATCCATACTCGCAACACCATGGGAGTATCGGACATATCTGGTTGTTTTACATACCATGGAATACATGATTAATCCAAACACAAAAGTGTGTGGAATCTGCATCATGTATTTTACTCATCAGTGTTTTGGGACACCGAGTCTTGCAAAAACTCTTTCCATGTGACTTTGGCAAGAATCACTCCTTGGCGTTTTAAATGCTAAAAGGTTTTAGCATCTTGTCAATATGTATTCATTGCTTAGCCCCATTAGGTAAATCTATCTCCATAGATCATCATGCCTAATATTGAGGCTATTTAGCCTAAGCACTTCATCGAAAAACTATTTTCAAATGAAGTCCTAATTTGTGTCAAGAAATTTATTTCCAATTACCAATGTGCCAAGCACATAAGGTTTTTAGAAATATTATTACGCTCCCACTTACTTTCTTGAATTACAAGCATCTTCGTTACCCATTGATGAAGTCAAAACCCCTTTGACCATTTCATCAAAACCCGAAGATTCCAACTCCATTTTGCTCTCTTCTGTCCATTGCTGGAACTCTGAAGTTTGCATACCTACTAGCATCCTCTGGATCGACAAATTACTTTGGACTGTATCATATACAAGTCCTAGCTTTCATTTCCATCAGATGGAAATCCTTTTATCATCCATGTTTCATATCTCATGATTGAAATATGTATTAATTGCTAGTTCAACCCGAACCGACTTTAAGCATCGCTACGATGAAAACAACCTCATCGTAGTCAACTCTTGAACTTGTTATTCCAACAAGTCGAGCTTTATGGATAAAACATTTTATCCGTATCAGTTTTAAGTTCCATAAATATTCTTTAGACTCTAAGTCTTCCGAAAGGTGTATCAAGGTTTTAATCTTGAATCACTTATATGGAAACTAACTCGGGTTGTATTGGCATTTAGCCAATTCCGGAGTCAGGGCCCATCAACGCTTCCTTGTGTATCGTAGGTATAATGTTGTCTAACAACAATATCTCGTTTGCGCACCTGAGAGGTTTGCACGAGCCTTGCCTACGTGGTTCAGCTGCAAGTTCGACCGAAGTTCATACATTTTATTGTAGAGACTTCCGTATCAGTCGCGGTAGGAAACTCTGGAATTACTTCCAAGGTCTCTTTCCTTTGATCTGATGACGTAGATACTGTTTATCTCGTCGAGTTGCACTATTCTCCCACTCACCTTTTTGAAAGAACCATTCTCTTTAAAAGCACACCGTTTCGCGGCAAAACTATTTGCCTCGGTATAGTGAGGGAGGAATACCCAACATTTTGGTATAACCTACAAAGTAGCACTTGTCTGATTTGGAATAGGTTTGTAACCTTTTACACAAGCCCCATATTCCAAATGTTAAGAAAAGATATAACATGGTTGGGCGTACCATACCATGGCTTCATTTCAACAGACCCGATGTAGCTCTTTTCAGTGTAAAAGCCGCAGTCTCTAAAGCATCACTTTAAAAGGGATAATGGCAAATTTATTTATGTCATCTTTCACCTTACCATGTCATAAATGGTTTGATTACATCTCCACAGACTTTCCACTTGCAGTGGTGTTCCGGGAGGTGCAAGTTATGAAACCCCTTTCACAACTCATCAGACATTCGCTAAACATGTAACTCAAATATTCCTTTGTGCAATCAAATTGCAGAAACATAATTTTCTTGTTACAATAACTTCTACTTCATTTTTGAGAACCTTTCGAATGATTTCAAAAGATCCAGACTTACGTCTCATCAAGTAAATATCCATATATCTACTTGAGTCATTTCTGAAGATAAATAAATCCACCACTAACAACACTTATCGGACTACACACATCAAATGTATGATCACTAATAAGTTTGTTGTTCGTTCCTTATGGCCTGTGAACGGTATTTTAGTCACTTCACTTTTCGGAGGAAAGTTGCAAGTGTCAGATGATTCAAAATCAAGAAGACTTCAAAATCCATCATAGTGGAATTTTCCATGCGGTTTCTCCAATGTGACCAAATGTAGTGCCACACTTGTGTGGTATTCTTTTAGTCTTGCGACATTTAGCGTCAGTGTTATGGATGTATCATATTACCATCAATATTCATAACATACATGCCATCTTGGATGGAAGCATGGCCCTTCATGTTATTCATAATACTTAACAACAATTGTTGTTTTTATGAACAACTCTTTTGCAACAAACATTGTGCAATGGGCTAGAGTGTATGAAACTCTAAAATGAATTATGAAAGTAAACCCAGAGGTATTGTATTATTATCAATATTCATAACATACATCTCATTCATAATGAAAGTATGGCCCTTGTGTTATTCATAACATCGAACATAAAAAGTTCTCTTATGAACAACCTTCTTGCAAGATACTTATGCAATGGGATAGAGTTTGTAAAACTCTAAATGAATTATGAAAATAAATACAGACGGCAATACACCGATGGAAGGTATAGTAACATTTACTATGTTCCCTGTGTATACCTTAACCTCATTTCTAGCTAGTCTTTCAGGCCATAGTAGTTCTTACATCGAGTTGCAACAGAATGCAATCGAGCGGGCAATTTTGTGATGAACTCACAATACCCAAGAATTAGTGATTAACATGTTTAACCATAATTCGCAAGAACTATATCTTTGACCAGCCTTCTATACATCAAAAACTTGTATGACATTCATACATGAGCTGGATATTCCAGTCTTCTTTCCTTTTGCCTTTATACTTCTAATAGTTTAACTTTTAGTATTTCTCCTACTCTCAGAAGAAGCACCCAACTTAAGAGTGGCATTAGCCCCGGACTTCCTAGGTGTGTAAGTCATACTAACACCCTTTGGACACTTCCTTTCTCTTTAAGTTGTTGTTTTATTCACCTTTCATTATATGACAGGCGTTCTTCTGGATCCCTTTCCCAACAGTCAAATGCATAGTAAACACTTTTACTAATGCTTGCAAACAAACATTGCTTTGTTTGTATCTGAAAATAATTTTCAGTTCCATGAATATCATATAACTATCCCAACTTTCGAAGTTTGGGTTTCATGGAAGCAAACATATTCCACTTGACCATAACAGAATTCTAGCTTTTGGATCGAAGGACGAGAGTCACATGATCCATAGCATTAGCGGGAGGATACGGAAAGCATGCGATAGGACAAAGTCCTTCTCGGCACTTTTGAGGACAATCCTCATATTACGTTACCAATCGTAAAGTTTTAACCAGATATTTAACAGCTATTCAATTTTAATAGGGAAGGTGGAAATGCGAGCCATTATTCTACAACTATTATGCAAGAAACACTTAGACAGTGTTCATAATTAATTGCACTGAGAATTAAACATGTTAATTCAACAGTGCGCTCCCACTCAAATCAATATCTCTCACAATTAATTTTGAGTGATACAAGATCCAGACTTCAATTCATCGCCATAGAATCATCATCTCATAACGGGAATTTTAATCGGTAGGCCAACTTGCCGATCACATCTCTATGTGACTCTTGCTCATCTTTCGATGCGTGTGTTCCGAGCTCAGGACGATCCTGCCATGAACGTCAAGACAACCAAGTGATCTTGCTGCGAGGTCTGACCTCACCCGCCTCACACTTCTCTAATCGTTCGTACCCATGCATCCATGGCGCACCCCGAAAAGATAGGTGCCGTGACGGTGCTACACTTGGGAGAACACTAACTACTTGATATTTTAAGTGAGAGATCACCCTAATAAAAGTGACTACCGCGCAATCAAGAAGGGTGCATCATAAGGGATAAACATCTCAGGCAATTCATAATAGCATGATATGGTATAGCCCTTTCTGACGGAGAAGTATTTCATTTCTTCGTCTTTGGCATTCGCGTCGGTGTTCACCTTCGCGAAGATTGCCACCACCTTGTCGATGCACCAGATAATATTGCTATCTCTATAGCTAACAAAATAATGCATTACAACAAGGTTGACACGCAGGTCATTAAAGTGCAATCATATGGCTCCAGCCATCATGCCGAATCATGACACACATGTCATGTTAATCAAATTACATCATATAGTCATCTCATACATAATCGAATTAGTATGAGCACTGCTATACCACATCACATGCACATCCTGCAAAACCAAGTTAGACGCCTCTAATCGGTTTATGCAAAATTTATTTTACGTGGCTTCTAAGGTTTTGACTTAAACCGCAGCGACCAACGTTCATCATCAAGTATGATTATTCAAGTTGCTAGATTAACATCTCGGGGTGTATGAAACACGAGATAATTAAATCTCGAGCCCCATACTAAACTTCGTCATACGCATGACCCCCGTGCAGATAATATCTGCAATGCCCTTTCATCTGCGAATTTCATCTTTCTTTTGACTACGGCAGAACCCAAAGAACTGATAGCACTTCCATGATCAATCAGGATCACGGATTGCCAGAACTTTGTAAAATTCCACCATGCTGTCTTGAGATTGAGCAAACGCAAATTCTAGGGAAGCAACAAGAACGTCGGGTAACAGATTTCATCTGTCACCCGCATAAATAATTTTCAGCAATAGATCTCATCTACTACCTAATTATATTATGCAATACCCATACATCTCCATGTATTCTAGATCGAAACCTGCATCTACGCATAGCACGGCTCTTGATGCCACTGTAAGGGAACGCAGCAGAAAACAAAAAATTTCCGACCTACGCACCAGCCCAGGACCACTATGGAGACTGCATACATGGTTTGATCTTTTTCGTTACCTACTCGTAGCGCAGCGGGAAGTAGAGTCGATGACGATCGGCGGTGCAGATCCCCGCAGCTAGGATTTACAGCCTCCCAACCGCGAGGATGTATACCCTCATCTGCTCCTCAGACAGCCCTCCGGGAGGCGGTCGAACAGCCCCCCGGACGGTGTCGCGGACAGCCCTTCGGGAGGACCTTCGAAACTCGAACGGTCACTCGGACAGCCCTTCGGGAGGACCTTCGAAACTCGGACGGTCACACGGACAGCCCTTCGGGAGGCACTCACGAACTAAGTCCGAAACTACGATCTCTCTACAGAGTTGCACACATACGGTGTCATCTATCCGGCAGGGCTTCGTCGTCCAGAACTAGTTCCTGCCGGAACCCAGACAGCCTTACGGCTCTACGAAACTCTTTTCGTGGGAGGGAGAGAAGAAGCCAGATAATGCATGGCATGTGTATGAGAGCAAGGGATGAGTGTGGAGGGCTGCCCCTCCACCTCTATTTATAGGAAATCCCAAGGGGGTAAGGTAGTTTCACAAAAAACCCAAAATGCACATGAATGAAGTCCTTCCACAAGGACCTAGGAGTGAAACCAAGGAACAAGAGGGTCCCCAAGGGGGGATAACCCATGTGGCCGGCCACACCCCCATGAGGGGCCCAAAAATGGCTCCTATCCATCCATGTCATCCCCAAGATCTTTTGGAGCAAAGCCCCAAAAGGTGGTTTTCCATAAAGTAACCATAAAGCTGATTTTCACTATTCACGACGACATTTTTCAGCGTCTGATCGAACTGAAAATATTTATGTGGGCTAAGAACATTTCCAGTACCCACTAAAATGATTTTCAACGCGTTCCGAAACAATTCCGGTTTTAGTGATTTTCATCTGCGAAACGCATCTGAAGTGGCTCCGGCAGCTCCGGAACATTTCCGGTTTTTATCTCAGAAAATTCCAAAAAGCTTCCAGAATGATTCTGGCATCCTCCAAGAATTATCAGGCATGTGCCGAAACCAATTTGCCTTAATGGTGTATCCCGAAACAACTTTTCGGTATCATCGAAACTTATCCGATGACCTCTCTCTGCGGTACGATTCCGCTGTCCGAAACTTTTCGGTGTCCGAAACTTTTTCGGTGATTTTCTCTCAGACTCCCTGTCTAGTATTCAGCAGATAGATGACCCTTAAGCGTGTGACCCTATAGGTTCGGTGAAGTATAGACATGACCCGGAACCCCTTCCGATCAATGATCAACATCGGAGCCGTGGACACCCATATTGACCCCTATACCCACACGAATAAATATTCGAGTGAACCTCCAGTTGTCGTGTGCTATTCCTGTTGCTTCGCGATATGTTACAAATACCCGAGGTGAGACATGTTGGCATTCCCGTGGATCAACAACTTGTCCACTATGCTAGTTACCTCGTTACCGGTATTGTTCTCTTTTCTCGTTATCGTGTTCCGGCATCCCCGTGATCAAATCACAAAGTGTCTGGCCAGACGATGATGGATACCGTAACACCGAGAGGGCCCAGAGATATCTCTCCATCGTCGGAGGAGCAAATCCCAATCTTGAGCTATCAAGTTACTTGACACACTTTTCCATGAACCCGTAAGCCGCCGTAATAGCCACCCATTTACGGATGACGTTTAACAAACCCCAAAGTTCATGAAGCAAGCATGAAGAAACTCGATACTCTCATGGTCTAAGGAATCATGCAAACGTTAACCATCTCTGTGTTATGTACCAATAAACTTGTGACGAATGAATATCATAGCATAACATCAATCCGGGTCGATTCAACACAAATGTTCTCTTAACATTGTGCCCTCAAGGTTGCTGACATAGACATGCCCATGATCAGGAAAACATAACCATCATGCAACACTCGAGCTAGTCTTAGAGGCCAGACTAGGAATACATTTTACCGTTTATTATTCCACACGTGCATATGAGTCTTCCTCCGAGCCTCGTGGTTATTGCAGACTCGAGAACCATAGCAGTTATAGCATGGAACATAAACATAATTATGAACTCGGAGATAAATAATATCATTTATTATTGCCTCTAGGGCATATCTCCTACAATGAAACCTTCGGGAGAGTTATTTTTGGAACAAACGCAATCCAGGAGACTTGGAGTGGATGTCAAGGAAGCAACGAGGCGGCCACGAGGCAGGGAGGCGCGCCTAGGGGGTAGGCGCACCCCCCACCCTCATGGGCCCCTCATGGCTCCGCTGACCCACTACTTTCGCCTATATATACTCATATACCCCGAAAAAATCAAGGAGCACCACGAAACCCTATTTCCACTGCCGCAAGCTTCTGTACCCATGAGATCCCATCTTGGGGCCTTTTCCGGCGCTCCGTCGGAGGGGGAATCGATCACGGAGGGCTTCTACATCAACACCATAGCCTCTCCGATGATGTGTGAGTAGTTTACCACAGACCTTCGGGTCCATAGTTATTAGCTAGATGGCTTCTTCTCTCTCTTTGGATCTCAATACAAAGTTCTCCTCGATTCTCTTGGAGATCTATTCGATGTAATACTTTTTTCGGTGTGTTTGTCGAGATCCGATGAATTGTGGGTTTATGATCAAGTTTATGTATGAACAATATTTGAATCTTCTCTGAATTCTTATATGTTTTATTTGATATCTTTGCAAGTCTCTTCGAATTATCAGTTTGGGTTGGCCTACTAGATTGATCTTTCTTGCAATGGGAGAAGTGCTTAGCTTTGGGTTCAATCTTGCGGTGTCCTTTCCCAGTGACAGCAGGGGCAGCAAGGCACGTATTGTATTGTTGCCATCGAGGATAAAAAGATGGGGTTTAAATCATATTGCTTGAGTTTATCCCTGTACATCATGTCATCTTGCCTAATGCGTTACTCTGTTCTTATGAACTTAATACTCTAGATGCATGCTGGATAGCGGTCGATGTGTGGAGTAGATGCAGAATCGTTTCGGTCTACTTGTCACGGACGTGATGCCTATATACATGATCATGCCTAGATATTCTCATAACTATGCGCTTTTCTATCAATTGCTTGACAGTAATTTGTTCACCCACCGTAGAATATGCTATCTTGAGAGAAGCCACTAGTGAAACCTATGGCCCCCGGGTCTATTTTCCATCATATAAGTTTCCAATCTATTTTATTTTGCAATCTTTACTTTCCAATCTATATCATAAAAATACCAAAAATATTTATCTTATTATCTCTATCAGATCTCACTTTTGCAAGTGGCCATGAAGGGATTGACAACCCCTTTATCGCATTGGTTGCAAGGTTCTTATTTGTTTGTGTAGGTACAAGGCGACTTGCGTGTAACCTCCTACTTGTTTGTTTGGTTCTCAAAACTGAGGGAATACTTACGCTACTTTGCTGCATCACCCTTTCCTCTTCAAGGGAAAACCAACGCATGCTCAAGAGGTAGCAGGAACACACCAGCCCTGGTGCGCCCCTATAGAGGCTAGCCCTATGAGGAAGAGAAGGAAAGAGGGGAGGGCAAGGAAAGTGTGGATTAGGATTCCTACTTCCTTCCCTCTCCCCCATCTTTCCTTCCACCTCGGTTATATATGGCAGGGGGCGCGCTGCTTGGGAGGGACTCCAAGTAGGATTCCTCCTACTTGGGCGCCTCCTATGGCTGCTCCTCCCTCCCTCCCACCTATATATATGAGGAGGGGTGCGCCTAGCACAAAACATACAATTGCCTAGCCATGTGCGGCGCCCCCTCCACAGTTTACACCATTGGTCATATGTTCGTACTGCTTAGGCGAAGCCCTGCGAGGATCACTTCACCATCACCGTCACCACACTATCGTGCCGACGGGACTCATGTACTACCTCGACGTCTTGCTGAATCAAGAAGGCGAGGGACGTCATCGAGCTGAACGTGTGTAGAATGCGGAGGTGCCGTGCGTTCGGTACTTGATCGGTTGAAGCGCGAAGAAGTTCGACTACATCAACCGCGTTGTGAAACGCTTCCTCTTACGGTCTACGAGGGTACATAGACACACTCTCCCCCTCGTCCCTATGCATCTCCATGGATAGATCATTGCGTGTGCGTAGAATTCTTTTGTTTTCCATGCAACGATTCCCGACATGTCCGACTCAATAGGAAAGCACTATGGTGCGGTGTAGGAGGGGGGCGATGCCCAAGTCATGGCTAACTCGAGCTCTGATGGCGACAAGTAAATGTGTGGTGTGACTGGACATGAGTGATCATGAGTAATTATTGTTGACATCACCCTTGAGGTGAATAAGTTGGGAGGTGAAATTATAAGCCCCTATCTTAAGACTAAATGATGGTTGAGTATGTGGACTTTCTAAAAAGCTCCGACGTGATACCCTTCCTAAAAATATGATGAATTGCAATTGCGTTGTTGACTAAGAACACAGTTTGTTAGTTTTCAAGAAAGTTTATGCTTTATACTTCGATGTTGTGATGAATTGTTACTTGCTCATGAGAAGTTATATGATAATGAATATTGCTGTTATAATAATGATCATGATGCTACTATGTCCGTATTTTGTTCTTATCGACACATCTCTCTCTAACATTTCGACATGATTATCGATACCGGCTTTCGCTTGAGGACAACGGAGGCCTAAACTTGGGGAGTTGATACGTCCATTTTGCATCATGTTTTCCTACTGTTATTTATAGTGTTTTTTTATCAATATAACACTTTGTGGAGCAATTCTAATGCCTTTTCTCTCTTAATATGCAGGGTTTACAAGAAGAGGGAGATTGCCGGCAGCTAGTATTCTGGACCTGAAAAATCTGTGTCAGAGATACCTATTGTGCATCTCCAAATGAGCTGAAATTTCACGGAGATTTATTTTGGAATAAATAAAAAATACTGGAGAAAAGAAGTACCAGAGGGGGCCACCTAGGTGCCCACGAGCCACCAGGGCGCGCCCTGGTGGTTTGTGGGGCCCCTGGCCAGCCTCCGGTGCCCAACTTCTGGTATATAAGCCCATTTGCCCTAGAAAAAAAAATAAGGAGAGGACTTTCAGGACGGAGCGCCGCCGTCTCGAGGCGGAACTTGGGCAGGAGCACTTTTGCTCTCCGGCCGAGCGATTCCGCTGGGGATACTTCCCTCCGGGAGGGGTAAATTGAAGCCATCGTCATCACCAGCAACCCTTTCACCGTGGGAGGATCAATCTTCATCAACATCTTCACCAGCACCATCTCATCTCAAATCCTAGTCCATCTCTTGTATTCAATCTTTGTGCAAAAACCTCAGATTAGTACCCGTGGGTTGCTAGTAGTGTTGATTACATCTTGTAGTTGGTGCTAGTTGGCTTATTTGGTGGAAGATTATATGTTCAGATCCATTATGCTATTCAATACCCCTCTGATCTTGGACATGAATATGATGTGTGATTAGTCACTTTTGTTCTTGAGGACATGGGAGAAGTCTTGTCATAAGTAATCATGTGAATATTATATTCGTTCAATATTTTGATGATATGTACGTTGTTGTTTCCCTTAGTGGTGTTATGTGAACATCGACTACATGACACTTCATCATCCTTGGGCCTATGGGAAAGAATTGTGGAGTAGTTATTAGATGATGGGTTGCTAAAGTGATAGAAGCTTAAACCTGCGCTATTCCGTAGGGGGCTGATTTGGATCCATATGTGTTTCATGCTATGGTTAGATTTATCTTAATTCTTCTTTCGCAGTTGCGGATGCTTGCAAGAGGGTGCAATCATAAGTGAGAGGCTTGTTCAAGTAAGAACAACACCCAAGCACCGGTCCACCCACATAGCAAATTATCAAAGTAGCAAACACGAATCAAACAAACATGACGAAACTGACTAGACGAAATTCCCGTGTGTCCTCAAGAATGCTTTACTTATTATAACAGAGACCGTTCTGGCCTGTCCTTTGTTACATAAAGGATTGGGCTATCTTGCTGCACCTTTATTATCGTTACTATTATTCGCTCGTTATAAATTTCCTTGCTATCAAACTATCTGTTACCTACAATTTCAGTGCGTGCAGAAAATACCTTGTTGAAAACCGCTTGTCATTTCCTTCTGCTCCTTGTTGGGTTTGACACTCTTACTTATCAAAAGGACTACAATTGATCCCCTATACTTGTGGGTCATCACATCTTGATCCGATGGGCATATCCGCAAATGGGCTGAAAGCTTAGGAGTCGTACCGGATGATCAACTCCGAACTGACTTCTATCACATCCAGCAAGAAATTGCGCAGATTATCATGAAAGAAGTCCTCTACAAGAATGGATTGTTCCATGGCGGGCCAATATCGCGGGCTAACGTCCGAACTCGCCTAGCCCTACAACGTCTAGGTAGTACGCCTTTCACGAAGCTAGGGTCCATCCTCCCGTATTTGGAAGGATGGAACGTTGAATGAATGACTTTCAGTATGATACTACTTTGTGTGACGAAACTTTTAATTTGGTACGATGAAACTTTGTGTGATGTAAACAGTGTGGCGCTCTAGTTAATTAGTTTTGGTACCATGAACTTCGTTAGTTATCTTTACTATATGTTGGTTCCTTCTATTTGCTAACTCTTTGTATTCGTGTTGCTCGAGTATATTATGTTGCATATGATTGTTGTTAATATTTTTCTTGTATTTACTAACTCTTTCTCTAAGTGTTGCTCAAGTATATTAGGTTGCATATTATCATTGAAATTGTGTGATCACCATGCTTCTCTAACAGGCACATAGATCATTGATGGCGAAGAAGTGGTATGCCGTGTACATAGGGAATGTTACAGGAGTGTATGACGAGTGGCCAGAGAGTCAGGCCCAAGTGTGCCGCTTCCCGGGCGGAAGCCTGAAAGGGTTTGATAGCAGAATGGAAGCCGAAGCTAGTTACTTGAGGTTCACGCTAGCGCAAGAGAGAATTCAAAACCGGCACCTCAAGAAGTACTATGTAAGTCTGCTCTTCCTCATCGTCATCGCTCTTGTCTCGTATGTCATAGTTTAGGTAGATGATGAAACATGTGTGTGTGATGACCATGTAAGAGACATGTGATAACTTGTATTGCTATTTTGAGATGATGATGAGACCTCATTTATGTTTGATAATGATGATATGAAGAGACTATGTTGTACCACTTTGATGATGACGATGAGACATTCTTTTTTCATATAGTTTCAATGTACGTGTAGTAATTGTATAAAACTTACAAATACAAGAGAATAAAAAAAGAGAAAATCTTAGCAGCAGCGAGGGGTTTTGGAGTAGTAGCAGCGATGCCTTACCAGTAGCGTAAGTCGTAGTGCTGCACTATAGAATATTAGCAGTAGCGATGGTTGGAAGCGCGCTACTGGTAGATATAGATAGTAATAGTGCTGGGTAAGAAACGGCGCTGCGGCTAAAAGTTAGTTGTAGCACCGTAGCAGTAGCGCAGGCCCCGCCAATAAACCCGCGCCACTACTAGGGTTTTCCCTAGTAGTATCATGATCGTACATTATTTGAAGTACCTGGCTTTCAGCACACGAGAACACAAAGAAGATGGGTTTTGAAGGATTTTCTCCAGGTGTACTTGGCCAACAACGCTTGATTGAAAGCTTCAAAATTTCCGAACCCCATCCCTCCATCTCTCTTTGCCAGATACATATTTTCCTAGGCTATCCAATGCACCTTTGTCTCACCTTCAGCTGCTCCCCACCAGAATTTTGAAGAGATCGATGTCAAGTTCCCGCACATCTTCTTTGTGAGTTGAAAACAACTCATAGTGAATGTTCGTGTTGATTGTAGGCCTGATTTTATAAGTACTTCCCTCGCCGCTTTGGACAACCCTTGTCCCTTCCAACCTGAAACTTTACCCTTTGACCGCTCCTTGACATATTGAAAAGATCCATCCTTCTGATTCAATACCAATAGTTTGTTTTAGCGTGCTCTTGTCCTCTCCATTACATCCTCTGCCAAAGAAAATTGATGACTTTTGGAGATTCACCTTCTGTCCAGACGCGGTTTCATTAGCTTACAGAATCTTCCTTAGAACTTGGAGGTTACCCTGTGATCCTTCAAGGAAAACCACACTATCATATGCAAATAAGAGGTGAGTCATACTACCTCTTGAGCACTGCGTTGTTTTTCCCTTGAAGAGGAAAGGGTGATGCAGCAAAGTAGCATAAGTATTTCCCTCAGTTTTTGAGAACCAAGGTATCAATCCAGTAGGAGGCCACACACAAGTCCCTTGTACCTACACAAACAAATAAGAACCTTGCAACCAACGCGATAAAGGGGTTGTCAATCCCTTCACGGCCACTTGCAAAAGTGAGATCTGGTAAAGATGATAAGATAATATTTTTGGTATTTTTATGATAAAGACTAAAAGTAAAGAAAGCAAAATAAACGGCGCCAGAAATAGCTTGTTGACGGGAGATTAATATGATGGAGAATAGACCCGGGGGCCATAGGTTTCACTAGTGGCTTCTCTCAAGATAGCATAAGTATTACGGTGGGTGAACAAATTACTGTCGAGCAATTGATAGAATTGAGCATAGTTATGAGAATATCTAGGTATGATCATGTATATACGCATCACGTCCATGACAAGTAGACCAACTCCTGCCTGCATCTACTACTATTACTCCACACATCGACCGCTATCCAGCATGCATCTAGAGTATTAAGTTCATAAGAACGGAGTAACGCTTTAAGCAAGATGACATGATGTAGAGGGATAAACTCATGCAATATGATATAAACCCCATCTTTTTATCCTCGATGGCAACAATACAATACGTGTCGTTTCCCCTACTGTCATTGGGATCGAGCTCCGCAAGATTGAACCCAAAGCTAAGCACTTCTCCCGTTGCAAGAAAGATCAATCTAGTAGGCCAAACCAAACTGATAATTCGAAGAGACTTGCAAAGATAACCAATCATACATAAAAGAATTCAGAGAAGATTCAAATATTGTTCATAGATAATCTTGATCATAAACCACAATTCATCGGATCTCGACAAACACACCGCAAAAGAAGATTACATCGAATAGATCTCCAAGAGAATCGAGGAGAACTTTGTATTGAGATCCAAAGAGAGAGAAGAAGCCATCTAGCTAATAACTATGGACCCGAAGGTCTGAGGTAAACTACTCACATATCATCGGAGAGGCTATAGTGTTGATGTAGAAGCCCTCCGTGATGAATGCCCCCTCCGGCGGAGCGCCGGAAAAGGCCCCAAGATGGGATCTCACGGGTACAGAAGGTTGCGGCGGTGGAATTAGGTTTTCGTGGTGCTCCTTGATGGTTTCGGGGTACATAGGTATATATATAGGAGGAAGAAGTAGGTCGGTGGAGCCACGAGGGGCCCACGAGGGTGGAGGGTGCGCCCCCCTGCCTCGTGGCCTCCTCGTTGATTACTTGACGTCCACTCCAAGTCCCCTGGATCACGTTTGTTCCAAAAATAACTCTCCCGAAGGTTTCATTCTGTTTGGACTCCGTTTGATATTCCTTTTCTGCGAAACTCTGAAATAGGCAAAAAAAACAGCAATTGGCACTGGCCTTGGGTTAATAGGTTAGTCCCAATAATAATATAAAAGTGTATAAATAAGCCCATTAAACATCCAAAACAGAATATATAATAGCATGGAGCAATAAAAAATTATAGATACGTTGGAGACGTATCAAGTCACATGGGGCCAGTGCTCCCAAATTCTACACCACTAATGAGATTTTCCCTTTTGGCATGTTGAAGCAAAGCTGAGAAACCTTCAACACAAAAGAGAAATAAATAAGGGGAGAGCGGGTCACCCTATCGTAGCCCTCTTGATTGTAAGAAACTTTTGAAAAAACCCCATTCAACTTGACAGTAAAACGAGCACTCTGCACACATCTCATTATCATGTGAATTCATGCTTGGGCAAAACCGAACCGCTCCAGAGTTCTCTCCAGGAACACCCACTTGACCCTATCGTAGGCCTTTCATCCTATCCAATTTTATGGCACGGAGCGGCTTCTTTCTTTTTTCCCTTTCTAATAGCATGCACGCACTCATACGCCAGGAGCATGTTGTTCGTTATTAGTCGTCCCGACACGAACCCACTTTGCTCTTCAGAGATGAGCACCAAAAGGATTATATTTAATATATTTGCCAAAACTTTTGCAGCTAATTTATAGAGGACATTGCAAAGACTTATAGGCCGGAATTGCATCAACAGCTCCGATGAGTTGATTTTCGAGATCATCACAATGATTGTATCATTAAAGCTGTCCGGTGTTGCTGCTCCATCAAGAAAATCACGAACTGCTTTGCAAACGTCGTCCCTCACCAACGTCCAGTGACATTAATGAAACATCGCCGGAAGCCTATCCGGTCCCGGCATCTTCGTTGGCCCCATCTGAAAAAGAGCAGCCTCAACTTCAGAGTCAGTGACCGGGGCTGTAAGTTTTCCATTCATATCAGCCGAGACCACTTCAGGAAATAAGTTTAGGATCCGGTCCGCATGTTCTGACCCTTCTGATGTAAAAGTTGTTCATAAAAGCTAGCTTCCATATCACGCATACCCTCATTCTCTGTACACCTCTCTCCATTCTCTCTACGTAAGGCTCAGACTGTATTTTTTCTCCTTCTATGAGAGGCTCTATTCTGAAAGTACTGGGTGTTTTGATCACCCTCTCTTAACCAGTCAATATGAGACCTCTGTTTGCGCATAATTTCCTCCCGTGCATAAGTCTCCTTGAGCTGAATTTCAACATCTCGCACCTCCTATGTGTAGCCTGTAGTTCTTTTTTGGAAAGCTTGGGACAGTGAGGGCAAACCCCCAGTGACTTTATATTAAAACCATCACCCCCAGTAGTGTAGCCTGTAGTCAGAGCCCTCTCCTTTGCATCCCGAAGCTGGTCCTTTACTAGTGCTATTTGTCTACGGATTGAACCAAACACGGAGCGGCCCCATGCATGCATAGAGCGGGATAGGTGGTGTAGCTTGCTGCATGCATGAGCTGGACCAAAATCGAGCTCAGCTTCCCTCCATGCCTGGTCTACCATCACGTCGTATCCTTCATGCCTAGTCCACATTGCCTCAAACCGGAAGAGGCGCGCTACACTCGGCCATGCGTCAGGAGCCGTCACCATGACACGAATCAGAATGGACATATGATCAGACTCTTCAGTAATGAGGTTCTCAACATTTGTAGCTGGATACATGGACATACAATTACTATTGCACGTTGCCCTGTGCAGCCTGACTTGGACGTTTTCATCATTCTCTCTCTTGTTATCCCATGTAAATGAATATCTTGTATATCCCAAATCTACCAATCCGTAGTCGGATAGGCAATCTCTAGAATATTCCATCTGTGAAAAAGGTCTTGGGTTGCCACCCCACTACTCCTCCTAAGTAAGAACCTCGTTAAAGTCCCCCGCACACAACCACGGGAGCTTATCTTGTGATTTCAAGTACCGCGGAGCATACCACGATTTTCTCCGTAACTCCATCTTTGGCTCCCCATAGAAACCAGTGAATCTGATGGTTTTGCCATCAACACTCTACTCCGCATCAATGAATCACCTTTCGCCACCCATAACTGTTTTGGCATGCGCTTCCTCGACTCCTGACTAGCAGAATCGCGTGGTTCCTTTGGGCGGTACACCCCCTCCTCCTTCCGTTGTTTTCTAATATACCCGCCCCTCCTCTTGCCTCCCCTCTCTGTTGGTGCCTCGAAGTTACTCACCGGCTCTTTTCCTCTGCGCCCAGCTTCCCTGTCCCTCTCTGCATACCTACCATTCTTCTTGTTGAAGCACTCTTGGCGGAAGTCATTCTCCCTCTTTCTTTCTAGCTCATACCATAGATCTTTCTCTCTGGCTTCATCAGCTCTTCTCCTGTCCTTGGGAGGACTATTTACTTCTCTCCTCTCCCTCCCGTAACCCTCAGCAGTGCGGGATTTATTTGACCGAGAGAACTCTGAGTCCAGGTTTCGTTTTGTAGGGAGATCCCTAACCCTACCATGCATGAATCTTCCTTGGCCACTCCGGCCAGTGCGAGAGTTTTCAGCGCTGTTGTTGCTGCTGGTAGCTCTACTTCCCATCCCTCCTTTATAAGATGCATTCCTACTCAGGGAAGCTCACAACCACACACCCCATTGAGCCGACTTATCAGACGGCGGGTCACACTTATCATTGACATGAACCAGTCTACCACATCTGAAGCAAAAATGCAGTATCTTCTCATAGTAAAAATTGAACCATGTACCCTCTTCATCATCTTCCGGTGCCTTCAAACTGAAACACTGCACCAGCGGTTCATAACAGAAATCTTGGCCCGAAATCACAGATATTTCCCCCTTACAAAGCCATCATATTTCACATCAACCTTCACCACATGGCCCAACCAATTACCCAAAGCTTCCCCAAACTCCTTCGTCCTTTTATCCAGTGGTAAATCCTCTACACGGACCCAAACTTCTATCGTATTGAAAATCATCCCTGAAGCCCTGGTCTTACCATCGTAATCCTTTAGAATCGGAACATTAAAATCAAATTGCCAGGGTCTGTTATTTCTTGCATGCTTCCAGTCTCCTTCCCCTTCAAAGTGAACCTAGAATAGATTGTTTCCCAGATCCCGAAATTGAGCGTCTCGGTGTAAACCCCACGCCCTCCTCATATAGCATTCCAGGCTCTTGTTCATGGGTCTTAACGAGCACACTTTTCTGAACAGAGACCACCTCCTCGCGGCTGGGATCTCCTCCACTAGTCCTTGGAAAACGAAACCCTGCACTTCCTTCTCCGTTAACACCATCCTGCCGAGTCTGGTCGAGAGGCTTGCCGTCGCATCTGGCGTTCTGCTCACCGCCGGCGAGTCCGCGTCCTTCGATCGCCGTGTCATCTCATCTTCCTTAGCTCCACTCTTCGCCGTCGATCTCGGGGTCGCTGTCTTCTACTATGATACCTCAACTTGCCGCCCGCCTTCCTTCTCTGCTATAGCCCCCCATCTCAGGAGAACTGAAAAGCCCTAGTCGATCCGTGCTTTGGGAGGCGCCGTCGCCGCCCAGATCACCATCGTACCACGAACACCTCCGATGAGAAACCCTAACCCTAGTGGTAGCCCGGGATCGCCAGCCGATCGCCCCTTGTCGCTCGAGGTGGACCCGCGTCATTCTCTCTCTCGTCGTGGTCTCCCATAAATGTTAATTAATTTTCCGTCGATGTAGCATTTCTAGTATGAATGTGTGCATCTGCAAATCAGAGCCTTGGAGGAGCCATACTTTTTGAATGGAAACATAATCATAAAGCGATCTTCTAAAAAAAAAAAGAGGAAAAGGGAAAGTAAGGCCGTAAGGGCAGAATTGGGTTGCGAGAACAAACTGGGCCTGGTTGCTTCCTGGGTCGTACTACTACTTGCCATCTTCGAGAAGGGCTATAGCCCAAAACCTCCGACGTGGATCGGCGTTGCGCCGCTGCTGACTTGCCGGTGCGTGCCCCTATTCCCCGCGCACCATCTCCCACCGCGCTCGCTCCCTTGCCGGCGCACGCTGCAGCGTGCGGCTGCCGTCGTGGCCCACGCAGAGAAGAGCCTGGCCTCTCGCCGCGGCGTCCCCTGGGGCGTGGATCTCTGCCACCACGGGTGAGATCACCAACCAACAGCTACGGACCCGCTCGGCGGCTACAGCGGCGAATGAGGGGCAGCGGAGGCGATGTTGTCTGAGAAGCGGCGCCAAACCCTCGGCTCGCCAGCGGAGGCAGAGGAATAGGCGGGCGGAGTTGGGCGGTCGTCGCCGGCGAGGTTCTGCGCGAGTCAAGGAAAAGCACGGCTACAAACTACGGAGAAGCACGGCTTGATTGAGTGGATACAATCTACGGAGAGGACCAAGGGCTTGTTCGGAGTCCCTCCCGCTCCTTAACTCCGCTCCCGGAGCAGCCGGAGCAGCAGTTTAAATTTACGGAGCGGGGAAATAGGTACTCTGCGGATCTTTGAATCTGGCAGAGCTAGAGGCTACCCGAACAGCTCCCAAGTATGTATACGCGTTCCGCTTTTACGATTAATCTGTTTGCTATGAATTGGCATATAATGTTACAATGCTTAGATGGATATACATTGTATGCATCCGGATTATGAAATTTTAGGGGCTGTAGTTACAGCCAAGAAGGCCTTGCTGGCTGTCTGCCTCCGATGCCTTTTAGCAGTTGGAACACAAAACTCATCACAATAAATTGTATTCCTTCTGTGGTCGGTAACTTAGGACGCTGGTATATGGATGCTCTTGACTCTAGGTCATGCATACATGGAATATGGTCTACTACAATGCCGAATTTCGCTGCGCTTGTTCAATTTCTGAATGTACTCTAGTACAGGCCACCTTCTCACAGTCTTGATTCACAAGGCCTATCTGCTCAGATCTGGTAGAACTTGAACTTTGTACATCCATATTGTGAGCTGAACTTTCACTGCAATGAGAGATAAGCACGCAGGTCAGGTTGTTGCAAAGAAACAAATGAACAAAAATATGAGAGAAATATCTTACAGTAGTTCACAGAAGTTCTGCTTCGGCGGCATGTCCAGATCATCTAAGCTTCTCTCAAACATTTCTAGAACTTTGGTTATAGTAGGGCGATACATAGGTAACACTTGTATGCACCACAAGCCAATGAATGTCATCTTTCTCGCAATCTCCTCAATTTCTCTTGTCACTTCACATGCTTGTAGTCCATCATCTTGTGCAAAGTGATCGTAAATCCAATCTGGAAAATACTTTTCGCTGGATTTTGCAACAATTGATTTTACGTTTCTCCTACCTCCAACCATCTCCAGCAGCATCATTCCATAACTATAAACATCTGACTTTGTTGAAACCACCCCGAAGGTTCGAGAGTGAACTTCTGGGGCGATGAATCCAATTGTTCCTCTAGCTCCAGTCATTGAAAGATTGCTCTCCTTTGTATGACACAACTTAGCTAGACCAAAATCAGCAATCTTTGGGCTAAAATCTTTGTCTAGAAGGATATTTTGGGGCTTGATATCGAAATGGACGATACGTGTATTACAGCTATGGTGCAAGTATTCGAGGCCACGCGCAATCCCGATTGCTATCGCATAAAGCCTCTCCCATCCTAAAATTTCTTTGGGGTGCTCTGAATAAATGTACTGATCCAAGGAACCGTTGGGCATGTACTCGTATATAAGAGCTCGTTTTGATCCCTCCAAACAAAACCCAAATAAGCTAACAACATTAACATGAGAGGTCCTGCCAATGCTCATGACCTCATTCACAAACTCGTCCCCATTTCCTTTGCAGTCATGCAAGAATTTCACAGCCACCAGAGGACCATCATGTAGTCTTCCTTTGAAAACCACACCATAACCACCTTTCCCAAGCTGATTGTTGCGAGAAGATGTTATCTTCATTACCTCTGAGTACGTGTATCTTGTTGGAGCTAGGGATCCATACGACACTATCATGGCCTCATAATTCTTTTCAGTGGTGCTGCTAGTCTTCTTGCAAAGGAGAAACCATAGTCTTTTCCCCTTTCTATGCCATATCAGCACATAAAGACATGCAAAGAGAAATGTTGCAGCTACTGATGTCATACCTGAGATGGAAGCAGATGTTATTTCCTTTTGTAAAACAGAAGTTATAATACTATGATTTCCAGACCATCATTAGTATAAATTTCTCCTTCCACAAGAGTACATGGTGGCAAAAGTTGCAACAGACTGTTTTTTTCTAAACCCAAGCACACTGCACCCCTTATCTGAGCTTTTCAATACTGCTTTGATGTGTGCTACTCAACTAACTTACTACATGGAAGTTCCATTTTTTTTGTTTCTCTCAAACAAATAAACATATCGACTTCATACTTTGCAGATCAACAAAATTCGGAACTACAATGTTTGAAAAAAGTTTCATACTCTTTTGCTCAACGAAATCAGATTTTTTGGTTAAGAAATATTATTTGTAGTATATATGATGTACGAAAAAGTCCAAAAGTTTTTCCACACGTTGTAGTTTAATTATTTTGTTGACCTGCAAACTTTGAAATTAGTATGTTGTTTCATTTGAGAGAAACAAAAAAGGAGGAAAAGTTCACGCACGGATCGAAAAGTAGCAAATAGATGGTTGGATAAGGGGGTGCAGTGTGCCTGAGTATAGTCACAACCTTCTCTTCAGATTTTTCTTTTAAAATCAATTTTCAATGATTACAGACATGATAAATTTTTGATAAATGCTTAATTTCCTATTTAATCATAGAGAATCACTATTACTGAACTACTTATATTCAAATTGTTACATATGAAAAGATGGCAAAAAATTACCGTACCTATTACCATAATCTTCTTCCCTCTCCTCTCGCTGCTACCTGGAATATAATGTAACAATTATGAGTAGAAATAATGTCCCCTAATAGTACTACATTGGTTGTTTTTCCAAAAGAAAGAGATATAAGCATCGTATATGAATATCCAATATTCTGCTGATGAGGTATAACACACACAAGAAACATTGCAAGATAGTGAAGAACAATAGAACACGGGCTTTCTTTTGACTAAGCAACTATGTCGCTCAAATACAGGTTTAACAAAAAATATACTTTAATTATAGCCTGTGTAGATTTGATAGCCAATATAAGAGATTGCATAAACTGTGAGTTATAAGGATGTGTTTCAGTGACATTGCAATGAACGGTATATCTCAGTCCGCATTTTTCTGCAAATGTCCGCCGTACCAGCATGATGCACAGTGCACCAAAACCAAAGAGTACTTAGGGCACAGAACTAGACCGGTCACACTAGTTAGTACTTAGTACTGCATTTTAGTAAGCAGTGTAGTAATTAGCAGGTAGACGCATGATGTGTTCACTTCTCCTGTAAATCTCCTCTGTAACAGAACCTGCTTATTTTCAGATAAAAAAATAACTTACTAATCTTGTCAAAACTGAACTAAACCGATGCATCGTTTTTGCACAGGTCAAACCCACTGTCGCTATTATACGTGCGAAGCTTACCACAGATGTTAGACGGAGACACGCGGTCTGTGCAGTGGCACTCGAAGATATCGTTGGTCTTATTAATCAGGCAAAGCCCTCCGCTCTCCTCGCACGCCTTGCAGTCACCCACCATGTACTCCAGAAGAAACCCGCTCTGCATCAGCCGCCCGTAGTCCGCCCCGGACGCGCCCTCGTACCCCAGCACCGGCATCGTGGACACCCTGCAGCCCCCTGGCACCGGACTCCAATGGTCGTTGGGCTTGTACGCTCCGGCAAGCCATGTGAACGAGTTGGACGTCGGCAAGGTGAATCCATCCGAACAATTGACAGGCGCCCACGCAGGTGGCGGAGGCTGTGACCGGAGCTCGGTGCAGTTGTTGAGGAATAATAGCTCCTGGTTGGTCGCGCTAATGCGGAAGGGCGTGAGGCCGAGGTCGGAGGAGGCATTAATGTTGAGCTCGGTGTCACAAATGCCGTAGGAGGAGATGTCGGTGTTGATGGCCCGGAATGAGTTGTCTTCGTAGGAGATGTCGAAGATCTGGTATGGCTGGAGGTACGCCCTGCCATCTACGCACCTGACCTGAAAAACTCTGTAGCCGCACTCTGGCGGGTGTGTGCCGTTGAGCCTGAAGGGGTGCGCGATGCGCAGGTCCCCGCACAAGGCCGGCTTGCAGGACGACAGATTTTTGGCAGCAGCAGCAGCAGTAGTTAGTAGTAGTAGTAGTTTTGGTCAAAGGCCAGGGAGTCCCCCCTTTTCGAAAAAAAAAATTTGGTCAAAGTATCGTTGTCATTTTCCACCGGCATTGACCGAAAGAAATATTTCACGACGGATCAGTGAGCTTACCACTAATAAATGTCAGGAGAGGGGACTGATCCCATGTCAGGAGGAAGCCATTGCCGATGAGCCACTCGTAGTCGCTCGCATGCGCCTCGCCCGACAAGCTCATCACCGACATGGTCGTGGTGCTGCAGCCGTCCAAAGCATAGCTGCTGTCGACCCCGCCTGTCTCATTGTAACGCCCTCCCACACGGACAAACGTGTTATTACGGCACGCTGTCTCCGTCAGCCCTGCCGTCCACGGTGCCGGTGCCCTGGTGCAGTTGTAGAAGATGAGGTTCCGGTTGAGGGTGCTCATGGAGAATGGAGGCCCGATCTTGGTGACTGTGTTGGCCCTCGGGACATGGCAGCCTTTGTGGCTTGAACCATCGAGATCTCTGAGCTTGTTGATGTCAGAGACACGCAGGGAGTGGTTGCCGTAGAAGATTACGAGGATCTGTAGCCTGTACCCGCGGTCGTTGTACCCGAGGTACGGGATGCCGTCGGTGCTGCAGTGGACCTGGAAACCGAAGTGGGCGCACCTGTTCTCCCCAGGACCTGAGACGATCCCAAATGGGGAGGAGATGGTCAAGTTGCCGCATGGCTCCGGCGAGCATCCACTGTCTGCCGTCGCGACCATCGGTGCCAGCATTCCGGAGACGATGACGAGGAAGAAGAACAGCATGGCCCGACACATGGGAACACACGAGGCGGATTTTGGTCAATGGTTTCGTTGACACATGGGAACACACGAGGTGGATAATTTTTTGACGGGAGGAGATATGAACCAAACCTAAACTGCATAATTCATGGTAGGAGGAGGGGATATGAAGATAGATAAATTGCGTGGATGATACCAAGATAAATAAATGGAGGAGAGATGCAGAACGAAGGACCACAGAAGGGAAAACAGTGAGGTTGAATACATGCCAAAAGTCTGATTTGAAGATGTAATATTGATTGAAGGGCGATGATAAGGGAGAACAAGTCTGATTTGAACATAGTGCAAGTGGTGCTAGCCAACAAATTTGACTGGTTCTATCACTGAAGATATAATATTGAAGGGCGATGATAAGGGAGAACAAGTATGATTTGAACATAGTATAAGTGGTGTTAGCCAACAAGCTTGACTGGTTCTGTCGACGCATTTACTTCTCCATACCCACTACCACTATAGAGACTCGATGCTGTCGTGCTGTTTTGGGTGAGTAGAACATATGGCAGCTGCAGAGAAGTGGAATGGATCCATCTTCTTGCTCTTGCACATGGCAGTAGCGGAGTATTACATAACAGTGGGCAAACTAGATGAGTTGCATGCCATCACCGCCGTGTGTAGCCATGGCGCCCGCATGTGAAGCCATGTCCCATTGGACGTGGCATAAGTAGCTGGCACACCCGAACTCCAAGCTCCGTGCGACATACCCGCTGGTCTCGTAGGCGCGCGACGAACTGGCCGTCCTACCGTCCGCCGCGTCCTTCATTCTGTTTTCTTAAGCCCGTGAGCCGATGGCCATCGTCCTCCCATCACGCGTGCCGCCGCTAGGCATCGTCCGAGTGCTGACGCGCTCTACCGTGGTACAGGCGTGCGCACCCCTGGCCATGTCGCGTGTCTCGCGCGAGCTCTACGTGCAGACGCCGCGAGCCAAGCCGCACGGCCCCGACGACCGTCGCGCCTCCGTTGGCCTCGGCGCAACGTGCAGTGCCGCATGCCATGTCCTCGCACAGCTGCTCGCACCCGGCACATGGCCGGTGCCACAAGCTGTTGCAGTGCCACCACGCCAGCTGGCCAGGCTTCAAGCCGCACCACCGCATCGCGTTCTGCTGGCGCCCGTGTGCAGAGTTCGCAGCTCGCCGCCGCCGGCCATGGAGGAAGTGGACGGCAGTGCTAAGCTGTGTTTTGGCTTTCGGTTTGCATTTTTTTCCGCCCCTAGACGAGATGGACGAAATTCGGCCATTTCAAAAATTCCGGTCAAATCTTGGACGAAATTACAAAATTTGACCGAAATATGGCAGAAATTCGGCCGAAAAAATTGAAAACAAGCAGAGCAAAAGTATAGCAGTAGAACAACACTAAGGAATACGTATGTACGTATACGTTTACCAAACTTTGCATCAGTCAAACATCACCATCAGCTCCACAAAGATTGAAACAAGGACGGGGAGATGTGCTGCAGAGTTGAGGAGGATTTGCCGCTGGATTCACCTACAGCCCGCAGTCGGCAGAGGTCTGTAGCAGGGGCCGGGCCACCGGGAAGGCGCGAATGGGGCAGGAGCTGCAGGCTTTAGCTGGGAGGCATGCGGCGACGAGTGGAGGAGCCACGAGCCCGCGACTGGGCGCAGCGCCGCCGCCGCACACACACGGGGGAGCGGGGATCGTGATTCATTTAGGGTTCGGGTGTGGTTCGATCGGCAAACTGTGGGGTGGCCCCAGAAGTTGGATTGGGCCGAAAACAAGTTCAAACTGGGCCGAAAATTTTGGCCGACACAGACAATTACCGGGCCCAGACGAGATGGACGAAATTCGGCCGAAAATCAAAACACAGGTGCTAAGTGGCCGCGCGCCCCGACCCACTCTGCATCATCCGAACATGTATAAGGAGACGTTTTCGTTGGATAGCTAGATTATAGAGAACTAGTTTCCCTTAAACTTGATTTTTGGTGTAACAACCCAAAACATTGTTTGGATTATCTAACTAACTCGCGGATATAGTAAACCGAGTTTTCCAAAAGCCCAAAAAACGAGTTTATACAAAAACGACTAATAGACGTTTTTATATAAACGGGTTTTCTATACGCACCAGGAGATCAACGAAGTCCCAGGCGCAGATCGTGGTAAACTACGCCGGCCGTGACAGCAGCTTGCCGATCTCGGCCAGGCACCCAGAAGCATGTTGCGATGCTCCACCTAGCCCAGCGCCTCCATGGCGGACATGGACTTCGGCCGGCTGCCGCCTCCATGGTGGACGTGGACTTCACAACCACCTCCGTCGTCGATATGCAGATACTCCAGCTTATAGGTCATGGTCCCGCCTCCCTAGCATGTGCGTTGTGCTCTGCTGTTACCGGTGAATCAATCCAGCAGCTAGGTGTTACATGCATGTCTGGCCTGAGAATCAATCAAGGCGATTTACTCCGTTTACTTGTGTCTTACCATATGCGAGCTACATGTACGTGCATCTTCACGGCGGAAAGAATTCGTCACCGGAGCAACGTTCGATGGGAACCTGGACCAACATGCATGACACCGGCTAGCGAAGCAGAGCACGATCAGGCGATAAGCACGATCACCCCGGCGGCCACGCTGAAAACCGCGAACCTCCGCCGGAGAGCCGTTTACGGTGTGGTTGTCTGCCACTATGCGTGTAGGTGCCAAGAGCGAACCGAAGCACCACACCTCCATGAATTGTTTTCTCCCAAAACGAAGAACTCAAAATCCCGTTTTTCTACTTTCGCGTCCAAACAAGGTATTGTATGTACCGACGTTAACAGAATAACTAACCAAAACTGGTTTTCCTAAAAATCCTCCAAAAACTCGTTTTCTAAAATCTCACATCTAATTCCCTGTATCCAAACAACCCCTTAGGGAGCCACCGAACGAGGAAGACGATGTGGGTTCTATGTGGTGTCCGCGGGACAACCCACTTAATCCACTTCCAAATACGCTAGATACGTGGGTGTCCACGAATGCAAGATATGTGGGATTTTAAGTGGGCACCGTGGGCGGCCCATGTCCACTTGCAGCCTGACTTCTGATGAATTGCGTGGACGATATATGTAATGACAATAGATGAAGGTGGGAGACAGCTAGAGTACGAAGGATTTGACTGGTTGAGCAAATGATTTTTTGAAAGAATGTAAACAGTTCAGCATAACCCAGGGACAAATCTTGACTAATGAGATGGTGCGATGCGATGTAACAGCCAACTATGGACCAAAGATAGACTGGGTGTGCTTTGCAGACAGCAGCACCATGGTAGCGTTCCTGACGTATATTTCACTCTCAGCGTTTTACTTTTAAGAGTCGGTATTTCAAATTTCCTGACATGATAGTATAATGTAAACCATGAGTACGAGGAATTAGATGTGTCCATTACATGATTGATTGGTTATATTAGGAAAATCCAATCAAATTAGGCACTGCTCGTCTTAGATTAGCTACGAGCTTGGTTAAAAGGTGATTTGACAGGTGAACTTACGTGCAGATGCAGGAAGAGGGCGCTTCCATGTCAGGAGGAAGCCATCGTTGATGAGCTGCTCCTAAGCGCTCGTGTTTGCCTAGCCCGAGCGTGGATAGTGGAAAACTGTTGGAGATATGGTACCGATGAAAAGGACTTGCGTGGTGGAATGTTGAAATAAAGGGAGGTAATTAAGACGGAAGGTGAAAAATTGACTCGTTGATTATTCAGCAGACTGGTTTTTTCCACCAGCACAACCCAAACAACAAGTCTGGACCAGGCGATGTGAGTGCCAACAGTGCGTGGACTAAGGTTGACTGAGCGCACTTGGCAGCAGCAGCATATGCATGCCACCGAGAGGATACGGTGGAGCATCTCCATAAAGTTGTGACTCACTTTCAAATAAATAAACAAGCCAATAAGATGTGTTTCTACAATTCTACAAAATCTCAGAATCAAATTCAATCTACACATAGTGAAACAAAAAAAAAAGACGAATCCAGCTATAAATAGTGTCTGATATTGTGTCTTTTTTGACACTCTTCACAGCTCTAGTTTTATTTTCTAATTACCTATCTTTTATATCTAATTTGGATTTTTCTTCAAAAAGACACAACCTTTTATGAGATGCCATTGTGCATTGGTATGTTCTCACCTGGCACTGTCTCATATCTCTCGACCTCTCTCAAAAATGGCACTAGCGACAGTGCAGTATTTCTAGCAATGTTTTAAATAGCGGGCTATAAAAAATAGCGGCGGGCCTCCAAATCAGCTATAGCGAGCTATTTATGAAGGCGACCATTGAGCGGCACCCTGCTGAAAGGGCTATAGCGGAGCTATAGCCGGCTATTTAAAACTAAGATTTCTAGTGGTGGGAAGGTGCCTCGGTTTTTTATATATTATTATATGGTCAAATTTTGTTTGTCATATTATGTGTGGTTTCTAAATCATCTACGGCAGCTGGTTATGTATTGGTGTTGGGCTGCTAATTAGATGTGTCCATTTTTGCAATAAACACTAAAGTGAGGAAAATGCTTGACAAAATCATTTTAAAGTTCTAACCCGTTTTATTTGAATTTTGAACCTTTCTCTTTTTGGATAACACAAACTCTCCTTTGATCAATTATGGGTAACTCGACTTCAATGCAAATTCAACTCAGCATGGTGCTATGTTATCAATAAGTTGCATTAACTGATTGCACTGCACATTGTATAGAAAGGAGTAAAACAGCAAGGTACGTGAGGTTACCAGTACCAGGCGGGCGGTCATGTGGAAAATGTACGTGAGGCACTGCACATTTTTGCAATAAACACTAAAGTGAGGAAAATGCTTGACAAACTTACGTGGAAAGATAGGGGGATGAGGCGGGAGCGGCACATCCCATGTCAGGAGGAAGCCATCCCTCATGAGCTGCTCGTAATCGCTCGCATTCGCCCCTGCCGACGAGGCCAGCACCGGCATGATGAGAGCATTGCAGCCCTCCAGAGCGTAGCTAGCATAGTTCCCGGTCGCGTCGTGAGATACTCCCGCGCGGACAAGCACCTCCCACTCGTTCATGCAGCTCACGTTCATCTTCACCAGCTCTATGTTCTGACGTGCCGCGGCCGCTGCTCCGTCCTCCTCGGTGCAGTTGTACAGGATGAGGTTCAGGTTGACGGGGGCGATCTTGAACGGGCGTCCCTTCAGTTTGACTGAGGTGTTATAGAACACCGCAAGGCACTTGTCGGTGGCGTTCAATACGTCCAGCTTGCCGACATCAACGGCATGGAAGCTGCGTTGCTCGTAAGAGATGTTGAGGATTTTGAAGCCTCTGTTGAGGGGTATAGAGCTCCGTAGAGTTGGATCGCTGTTGTTGGTGCAAGCGACATCGTAGCCCGGGTGGGGATCAGAACTGCATGATTTTCCCGTAGCTTTGTCGGTGAGCCAGAAAGGATCCAAGATGCTGACGTTGCCGCACTTCTCGTCCGAGCAGTCTCCACCCTGCTGGTCCTCGGCCACCACGAGCATCAGTGGCCGCCACCACACCCCCACAAAGACCAAGAACCAGCAGGCCTTAGCCATCGAACGACGAGCCTTGAAATTTGTGTCAACAAAGAGAAGGGGAGCAAACTGGATCAATGATCATGCATGAGCTGTGGGAGGGAGATACGAGAGAGAAATAATGGGGCTAGGAATGAATGACATTTGGATGGGGCAATGGAGTCCTTTTGCAGTCATCTTCCGTTTAACATGAAAACTACTCGAGTATCCCAATTGACGGGGCAAAGGGAAGACCTAGGACAAAATTATGAGTGGAAGTGGGTGCATGACTTTTCAGACATGTCGATATCGACATGGTTGCCGAAGCTGGCGTCGTTGTGTGGTGCAGCAGCACGACGCACGTTGTTGCTAGGATGGAGAGGAGGGCGTGTAGCAACGGGTGGCTGGTGGCCGTATGGCTCAAGCTGCAACGGATAATACTGAAGCACGAAGATAAGGCAGAAGATATTATGGATGGTGTTAGCCAACTACTTTGAATGGTTTGTTAGACAACGTTGACTGGTTCTCTAGACGCATTTATTTCTCCATACCCTTCAGAAAGAGTCAACATCCAAATGTCTCGATCCATGTCTAGTAGGTGCAGTGCTCCACAGTTTTATTGTGAACGTATTTCCGCCATAGAATGGCACTGTTATGTTTAGAGCAAGAATCTGGAGGTACGGGAGCGTTCTCAGTGTCTGTATAATCCCATATACTGTTTGAACCAAGTGGAGCACCGCTCGTTTTGGGTGTATTAGATGTATATCAGGTTCTCAACCAGCGGGGTGTTGTCTATTTTTGTGAGTTTAACAGGTTTGTGAGTTTAGAGGCAAGAAATTTGGAACAGCAACAACAAATAAGCTAGTTGGGGACATCGGAATGGTTGGAGACAGATCTGGCGATCAATTGGCCCCTGATGAGTTTTCATCAAAAGACAAATAGATGGATGTGGGATACATGATAGTGTCGGAATTGCGTGGATGATGATTTCAGAACAAAATAAACAGTTCAGCAGATCTCAAGGGACAAGTCTTGACTAATGAGATGGTGCGATGCGACGTGACTGCCAACTATGAACTAAAGATGAACCCAAGGGCTGAGTCTGATCTGCAGACATCAAACCCATGGTATGTTAATTCATGTCGTATATTTCACTCTCAACATTTTACTTCTAAGAATTGGTATTTCAAGTACCGTGGCATGATTGACCATGAGAGCCCTTTTACAATACCCCAAAAATTATATAAGCTATCCAGTTAGACTGGTCAAGTGGCCATTATCATCTGGCACTCCAGAATTAGTTTGTGGGAGTATACCAACTCAAAAGGTCACGGAGTACCTTGGTCACAGGGGCAAAACCGTCAAACAACCTTCCTTATCATTCTTTTTACAAGAAAAATTTCGGTAATACTAATTCAGTGAACATTTCTTCAAACGCTATTCTTATTCGCCGTGGCCGGAAGTTGGATTCTGCACCGCAGGAAATCAACTAGATGCAAGCCGTGCACGCGCGCTTTGATGGTTGGGTCATGCATGTCCGAGAGCCCGAGATCTATACGGATCGACGTCGGTGACAAGACCTCCATAGTAGAGGCGGCGTCCTTCGGTACAAGGGCAAGCGGACGGGTGAACAGAGCCAAGGGTCATGGGTACGTCAGATAGTGTCGTTAGATCACGAGGAAGCGGTCGCGGGCTCTATGCCATGGAAACCGTCACTAGGACAAGAGGCAACCGTGTTGGTGGGCAAAAGGACGTGATAGGAGATGCCACACCGGCCATGGCGACGGCGGGGGACGTATAGCCGCCGGGTTGGGGATGGCGGCCAGGGCCGTAAGATCCAGAAATGACTAAGCTGCCCTCGTATACAGACGATTTTATCCAAATGCATCAACATATTCTCCGTCGAGCAACTCATGAGCAGCATCGGAATTATGTGGTTGAGCATTTGTGGGCGCTTCTAGGGGAGAAGTAAAAAATATGTCAAAATAAGTTGAATTAAAATATGAAGTATTTTATTGGAGAACTTCATGTTTATATTGTAACATTTATATTTCAACTATTGTTGCACGGGAATATTTACACAACATGATTATGGATGATATTTATCTTTAGTTATTTTAAATGCTCCAGATATAGGAAAAACAGGGGCACATTGTGATGGAGAGCTGCCCCCTATCGAGATGTTATTTTCAGCCACGGCGTGCACACATTTTTAGATGCGGAGTATCTGCTCCCAAGCTCAAATGCTCCGTGATGAATAGTCACAGAATTAAACAAATTCAAAAAATTATGAAATTCTTTTGTGGCAAACTTCGAAAAATGCTTTGTGTTCTTGAAATTTGTTATCATGAAAATTACGTTCGTGGAAGTCATGGCAAAAAAACAAAAATAAAACTGATGCTGCAATTTTTTAATTTTTTTTGGGATTTTAGTGTTCATCTCGAGCTCATTTGAGCGCGGGAGCAGAAGATGACTTTCACGTATTTTCAACTTATTATTTCCATGGCACATTTGACCAAGTAAAGGCCAGATAAGAAATCATGCCAGTGATTCAATCCATACTGTAGAAGTTTCTATCAATGTGCTTACCTAATCATATAGTACAAGCCGCTACTAAGATATTTGATGTGCTTTAGGGAGTTCTACCAATATATTTAACAATATTGAAATATACATGAACAGACAAAACACCCAAAAATATATATACATATGTGTGTTACGCAATTCATGCAATTTTTAAAAATTTGAATTAATTGAAGGATTTGTGTTATTTTGTGAAAAAATGTATTTAAGGTCACTAGTAGGAAAAGGGGCTTTTACCCCGGTTCATAAGGGCCTTTAGTCCCGGTTCTGGAACCGGGACTAAAGGGTCGTTACTAATGCCCTAGCCCTTTAGTCCTGGTTCTTACACGAACCGGGACTAAAGGCCGTCCACGTGGCCGGTGCGGGGAGCCCAGGCAGGAGGGCCTTTGGTCCCAGTTGGTGCCACCAACCGGGACCAATAGGCATCCACGCGTCAGCACCTGGCAGGAGCTGAGGTTTTTGTTTTTTTTAAAGGGGGTGGTTTAGGGGTTTTGGGGGGTTAATTTAGGTGTTTCATATATTGTGTTAGCTAGCTAATTAATAGAGAGAAGTGTCCTCTCTTATCTCCGTGCTTTGTCGACGCTACGTACTATATACGTATGGAGAGGAGTAGACACGCTAGCTAGTAATCAAATGAAGGAAACAGAAGATCGTCATGAACATATATATATATGCATACAGAGAGAAGTGATATCGACCACCTCTCCTTCTCCGAGATATTGGTCGAACAACAAGTTCTCGTATATCTATCCGACACTACCGGCTACATATATACAATAATTATCTCTTACAATACAATCTCCTAATTATATTGTAGGAACACAGGGTCCACATAGTATTCTCCGTTTTCAGCGATCACGTGGTCAAGGAAGAATGCCGCCAATTCCTCTTGAATTCCTCGCATACGATCTGGTGCTAGGAGTTCATCCGCTTCCGAAAAATCTAATTTGAAGAAGGGGGTCAATACATATATATATGAATAAATGAAACTCAACACAAATGATGGTAATAAAATAAAATTGTGAATATTATTGCTTACGCACTTCATATTGTTCTTCAGTGTAGCCCCGCTCACAGGTATGGTAGCGGATGGACTCGCAAATGTAGTATCCACAGTAATTATTCCCGGGTTGCTGCCACAACCACTTTACAAGAAATAGAGGTCAATCAAACTGATAAGCAAGCATGCTAAATGGTATTGATCAAACTAGCGCTTGAATCACTAGGAGATGCGCGGAACATGCTACTATAGTACTTACTTTCGGGTGTCTAAATTGCAGCTGGTTCGGCAGTCCCGGGGCTTTTGAGGTGAATTTTCTCCAAACCCTGCCAGACAAAGAAAACAATTACTTGATATCAGGAAATGAACAAAGTTGCTGATATGGTGGATAATGATCGATTTAACTTACTTCTGGAGCATTTGAGTCATGTTCGCATAGTCCTGGGGATCTTTTCGTCTCGAGTCTAAGACGGTTACTACTCCCGGCTCAAGCTTAATCTCTAGGAGAATATAGTGGAAGTTGCGCATGCATGCATAAGTCATCAATTACATTACCATAACCTGGACTAATAAGGGAAACCGAATATGCACAAGACAGTAACACTCACTTGAAGTTGTAAGGAAAGAGTATTATATCTTTGTTTTGATTTATTACCAACGATTGTAGCAAGTTGGCCTCGGCTTCTTTGGCATGAAATTTAACCTGATATGCATCTATGAGATTTGTGTTAATGAACCCAATATCACCGATTTGTCTTTTCTTCAATTCGGCGATCTTCAATCTGCATAATATAGTGAGGATAAGTATAAATACATGCAATGAAAGAGCTGACCTATATAGAGAGACTTAATGACAGAAGTAGTACTACTTACAGACAGTAGCAAGTGATCGTTGTTTTATCGAGGGACATTAGATTGTAAAACTGGAAGAAATCCTCAAATGGAACATTCAGCAGTTCAATTCCAACGAGGTCATGCTCCGGTTTAACTCTCAGCGTTAAAGTACTCATCCCATCAGACTCTCTGCAGGTTTTCATGTACCAATCATGTAGTCTTCGCATCATCGTGCTTAGAGATTTGACATCTTTGACGAGAGGCTTCCCGTAATGGTATTTGTGTTCGTCCACCTCCATGATTTCATAATGTACATCGTCGGGCAGGTAATCTCCAAGATCGGTATAACCGGGCACCATACCCGGATCATTAGCGACGATGTCTTTTGACACCTTGAGCGGGGGGCACGATTGGTTCTCTTGTTCGCCGAGCTGGGCAATTTTTTTCCCAGCTCGTCGTTCTTTCATCCTTTTATCACTGACAGTACTTCCCGACCGCTCCGCTTCGGCATATGCCTTTGCAAGAACGCGCTCATAGTTGCCTTTTGGCGGAGACTTTGGTGGTTTTGTGAGGGCAGCCAGAGTGCGCTTTGCTTTCACCGGATCTACCTTCTCCTCCGGAGGTGGATGTTTCTTTGCTTTGTCCCCTTCAAAGAAGTTCTTCACTTCGGCTCGCACGATCTTCGCGTTCTCCTCCTCGGTCCTCTCATATGGTAACTTCTCTGGAGTCTTCAGAGAAGGACCGAATCTGTATTGCCTCC
Source organism: Triticum aestivum (assembly GCF_018294505.1). NCBI lineage: Eukaryota > Viridiplantae > Streptophyta > Magnoliopsida > Poales > Poaceae > Triticum > Triticum aestivum. Next base: position 18,941,446 of record NC_057802.1, on the reverse strand, counting down.
CGCCTCTGGCAGCTGTACTGCTAGACGCCGACAGAGCAGACGGAGCGGCTGCGGCTGTCTTCTTTCCTTGCTTACAAGGCGGAGGAGAAGGACTACGACGCGCCGGAGCAGCCGCAGCGGCGGCGGGTCTCTTCCGCCCTTGCTGACGAGGCGGAGAAGGAGGAGGCTGGCTGCTCTGGCGCGCCGGCGCTGGCGGAGAAGGAGGCGGAGTGCCGCCACGCGCCGGAGAAGGAGGCTGAGTGCCCTGATCACTCGCCGGAGGAGGAGGCGGAGTGCCCTTACTCGCCGGAGCCGTCCAGTTCGGAAGCTTGATGAGCTCCTTCCGCCATAGGCATGGAGTCTTCAGAGCTAAACCCAGCCGAGTCTCCCCTTCACCGGTAGGGTGGTCAAGCTGGAGGTCCTCAAATCCCTCCGTTATTTCATCCACCATCACCCTAGCATATCCTTCAGGAATCGGCCGGCAGTGGTAGGTTGCGCCGGGTTCAGTAGGTAAAACAGAGCCAACAGCCGTCTTGACTTTCAAGTTCTGCCATTCCGCCATAAGGTGGCAATGTTGAGACTCCGTGATAGCATCCACGGGGTAGCTAGGAGTAGCCGCATGCTCCAGCTGAGGCAGCTCGGTGGAAGCCACGCTGCTTCTACGCTGAGATGGCGGTGTAGCTTCGGGGGCAGTTTCGGCATCTCTATTGCTGTCTCGTTCCTCTAGCACTTGAACCCTTTCGTGCAGACGCTGAATTTGGATCTGCTCCACTTTTTTCCTCCTCTCCTGGGTTTTGTAACCGCCCGCGTCCGGAAAACCAGCCTTCCACGGAACGGAGCCTGGCGTGCCTCGTGTCCGTCCAAGGTGCTCAGAATTCCCGAGGGCCATTGTGAGCTCGTCGTTCTCTCTGTCTGGAACGAACGTCCCTTGTTGTGCTGCATCGATATAGTGCTGAATCTTCTTGACGGGTATTGCAAGTTGCTCGTCCGTCCAACGACACCTCCCTGATACAGGGTCCAAGGTTCCGCCAGCCCCGAAGAACCAAGTCCTGCAACGGTCTGGCCAGTTCATTGTCTGTGGTTCGATCCCTTTATCAAGCAGATCCCTCTCAGACTTGGCCCACTTAGGCCGGGCTTTGAGGTAGCCACCTGACCTCGTGCGATGGTGAAGCTTCTTCTTCGCAGCATTCATCTTGTTTGTCGATGACATCTTCTTACTCTTTTAAGATGTCTTCTCCAATCCTAGAGGGCATACGACCTTCTTTGCTGCGTATGTACTGTCGGGCAATTCGTTATCCTTTGGAAGCTTCTTCTTCAATATTTTCAATAGCTTCTCAAATCCTTTGTCAGGCACAGCATTCTCTGCCTTCCACTGCAGCAATTCCAGTACGGTACCGAGCTTTGTGTTGCCATCTTCGCAATTGGGGTACAACCCTTTTTTGTGATCCTCTAACATGCGATCGAACTTCAGCTTCTCCTTTTGACTTTCGCATTGCGTCCTTGCATCGACAATGACCCGGCGGAGATCATCATCATCGGGCACTGGTTCCTCTTCATCTTCAGCAGCTTCCCCCCTTGCAGCATCATTGGGCACATCGTCTGGTTCCTCTTGATCTTCAGCAGCTTCCCCCGTTGCAGCATCACTGTATTCAGGGGGCACATAGTTGTCATCGTCCTCTTCTTCTTCGCCGTCTTCCACCATAACCCCCATTTCTCCGTGCCTCGTCCAAACATTATAGTGTGGCATGAAACCCTTGTAAAGCAGGTGGGCATGAAGGATTTTCCGGTCAGAGTAAGACTTCGTATTCCCACATGTAGGGCATGGACAACACATAAAACCATTCTGCTTGTTTTCCTCAGCCACTTCGAGAAAATCATGCACGCCCTTAATGTACTCGGAGGTGTGTCTGTCACCGTACATCCATTGCCAGTTCATCTGCGTGCATTATATATAATTAAGTGTGTCAAAAACCATTACAGAACATCATGAATAGATAATTAAGTGACCAAATTAATAGAAGTTCATCATCACATTAGAACCAAAGTACATACATAGTTCTCATCTAACAACATATATATAGCTCTCCAGAGCATCTAATTAATTAAACCATACATTGAAACTATGTAAAACATTTCAATGCGAAAACAAATGCGATCATAATCGCAACCAAGGTAACAATTGATCCAACGGCATAATGATACCAAGCCTCGGTATGAATGGCATATTTTCTAATCTTTCTAATCTTCAAGCGCATTGCATCCATCTTGATCTTGTGATCATCGACGACATCCGCAACATGCAACTCCAATATCATCTTCTCCTCCTCAATTTTTTTTATTTTTTCCTTCAAGTAATTGTTTTCTTCTTCAACTAAATTTAACCTCTCGACAATAGGGTCGGTTAGAATTTCCGGTTCAACCACCTCCTAGATAAATAAAATCTATGTCACGCTGGTCGGTATATTTGTCATAAACAATAAATGAATCAAATAGTTATAAAAAGATAATATATACCACATCCGAATCATAGACAGGACGAGGGCCGACGGGGGCGGATACCAAAACCATCGCACTATGTAATAAGAAGGAATAAAATAGTAAGAAAATTAGACAAGTATCTATCTAAAGTAAGAATTTTTTTCTTTCAAAAAGAAGATAAGAACATGAGGCTCACCACGGTGTTGCCGGCGACGAGATCGGCGCGGGCGGTCGACGGCGGTGAAGACGGGAATGGGACGTGACGGGCCGCTAAACCTAGACAAATCTCGAGGAAAATGGAGCTCGGAGGTCGAGTTTTGAGAGGAGAAAGATTAACTAGTGTGGCTCGGGCATTTCATCGAACACCTCATGTGCATAGGAGGTGAGCTAGAGCACCACAAAGCCCTCCCCTCGCCAGCCAGAGAAAAACAGAGCACTGTGGAGTGCTCTGCTGTGGCGATGGGGTATATATAGGCACCTCAGTGGTCCCGGTTCGTGGCATGAACCGGTACTAAATCCGGGCCTTCTGTCCCGGTTCATGCCAAGAACCGGGACAAATGGTTGTGGGCCAGGAGCGAGGACCATTAGTCCCGGTTCGTGGCTCGAACCGGGACAAATGGTTCCATACGAACCGGGACCAATGCCCACGAGGCCCCGGCCGGCCCCCTAGGCTCACGAACCGGGACGAATGCCCCCATGGGTCCCGGTTCGTGACTGAACCGGGGCTAATGTGAAAACTGCCCTGTGACCTTTGCCCCGTTTTCTACTAGTGGGTATTCAATTTCACTATTTTGTTAACAGTGCATATCTCGAAATATGATAGAATTGCACTCATCACAATTTCCTTAACAAAATACAAATCAAAACTAGCACAATGAAATTGTTGTTTCAATGATATACATTACATATAGCAATATTAGTATATTGTCAACTATAGTAAATATGTAATATAAAATGTACAAGCATGAAAACTGTAATATAACATAGAAATGTGATAAGAAATATAAAAGTTTTGTATAAATAGCAATATATGAGACATGGTTTTAAAAATTAATATGTGATCATAAAATATATTTTATCAACTGGAAATTATTTGTATGCTTAAAAAAATCATCATATATACCTTTCAAAACCATTAAGAAATTGTGGTACCTTAATCACCATGAATGAACTCTTGTGAATCTAATATATTTCGAAGGTTGGAATGGAGGTCCAGAAGTGTGTCATTCGCTAAGAAAGAAAAGTGGTACTTAATTATACAATAAAATCATTCTAGACCACACATTCAAAATCTAAAACCAAACACACGAATTACAATTTAATACTCGTCATAAGAATGTACATCCATCAACTTCAATAAAAACTTATGTTCCAAATAGTGCCATGCCTTTATGGTCATATATTCAAAATTTAATATCAAACACTCCAACAGAAGGAGGTGGAAGCCATCCACACCAGTATTCTAAAGAAGCGGCAACAAAGAACATGCGAGGCCTTGCGCAAGAGCAGAATCAGACGGTCCACGCTTTGGACGGACTACACCCAAAGAGGAGAAGGAGAACAATGATAGGTCAGACAGCTCCTGCGATGAGCAGACCCGGCATGATCCATATTGCGTTTTTGACCGCTACTTCCACGAGAAGGACAACAAGGGCGCCGGGAAGGGTAAAGACAGCCGTGGATGATCTTTGCCATAGCTAGTACGTTGGTAGAACATGCAAATTTGGTAGTCTGATGGCATGTTCTAATGTAGTAGCCAGACGATGTCTGTTACATCATTTACGTAACGTTGCCTGTCTTTGTATGAATTTGACGTATGCTAATTGAGGTGTCCGGTTGTGCGAAGGAAAATTTGAGGTGTGAGTGGTCAATGCCTGGCTGCCCGCGGACACATTCGGAGGCGTTTATGGGGTCCAAATTAGCAAGCTCCGGCTATAGATGCTCAAACTAACTAACAAGCATTTGCAAATATTTCAACACATATCAACATTTATAACAAAAGATAGGAATTTTTAACGAGTTTTTTTATTTTCTTTATCTTTATCTTTTTTATTTAAACTCTACGCACATATATCTATACTGAATTAGAGTGCTATATCTATATTGTCTCATCATGTGTTCTGTCTTTTCTCTCACACTCAAACCTTACAAACAAGCATTGCCCAGTGCCTTCGCTGAACTTCAATGAAAATACGCAATATAAAACGTAATGTGAGTAAAGCCCATGAGAAAAAGTTCCAGGCCAGTTCAAAAAAAAAGAATTCAACACAACACTCGAACAAATTAGAATTGCGCAACACCAAAGATGCCACAACAAATTAATCACACACTTACATATAGATCCCATGGAAAACATAGGAGTTCTCTTACATCTCACATGCCATCACAATACTTAGATCTCTCATCACAAGTAGACTCCACATAACATAGAACCCTCGTCATACATAGAGTACTCTCACAAAAGACAAGCCAGGAATATTACAACTGGCTAGTTAAAGATGCAGTGCAGGATAGATAGTTCAACATGCAGTGCAGGATAGATTTCCATTCAGCATTTCATTTGGTGAGCCAGTCATCAATTCAACTGCTGAGTGGATAAAGTGTGCATGACATGAGAATCCCTCCACAAGTAAAACCAGCACCAGCGGCTAAGAGGTCCTTCCTGCGCTTCCTCGTGATTAGCTTCGCGACATCGTTGAGCACCCGCTGGCTTCCAAAGGGGAAAAAAGAAAGAGCGTTCAGGACCAATAGTATAATGAACGAATTGATCTATATTGTTTAGTGTCAGCCGGGGGGGCATTAAGAAGATGGTCAATTAGCTCAGAAGTTCCTGCAATAGCTTCCCCTCGAGAGTTTCTAAGCACTGCAGCAACTGAACCTATTCCATCACCAAAGAAACTTGCATCAGTATTCAGCTTATACGAACCTGGAGCAGGTTTCTGCCAAGTAAGCCCTTGGTCCTTTTGTATCAGCCGGGGGGCATGGTTAGCAGCAATGGCATTTATAGCAAAGGCTGAACTAGGCACAGGTTTAACTCTTTCTCCTATTACTGCTCCTCTGCGCTCCCACCATATATACCATGCACCGACAACAATTGTTTTTGTAGACCCGGGTGGCCTAGAACAGGGGATTTCCTTGATGGGCTACAAAGTATATCTTCAAGCACCACTGACCCTGATCGATCACACTTCAAAGCATTGGAAATTACCTCATCTAGCCCCAAAGATTTCCACACTTCCTTCGCTCGTTTACAGGTAAAAATCAGATGCTTTATATCCTCGGGGCCGACTTTACAAATTGGGCATTGTGCCGATACCTTTATGTGTCTGTTGCTCAAAATACAGACTCCTGGAATAATTCAATGTAAGGCTTGCCAAGTGAAAATCATAATTTTGCTCGGTATGTGCAGGTTCCACAATATCTCCCATACCGGATTTGTCATCGAAAGAAACAAAGACTTTGACTGGTTGAGTAACGATTTATCATTTTCTGTTTCTTTTTTTTCAGCAAAATTAACGATTTTTCTAGGTGACCCAGGGACAAGTCTGGGCTCGGCCGGACCAATGATGTGCGGTAGTTTACTTTTTTGAACACGTGCGGTAGTTTTTTTAGTACGGTTGACTGACTGTGCTTCTCCGCAACACCATGGGCCACTCTGAGCCCGTGCTCGGCCATGAAGTCTCCCTGCTCGATGGCCGGCCCGCTTGGTGGGGGTTCGGCGGACGGGAAAAGGCCGAGAGCCCAAATCTGCCAGCGGTAGGCCGCCGCCGCCGGCTAATCTGCCATATGCCTCGACTCACCGTGGTACCTCCCTCTCCCCTGTCGGCGTTGCTGCATCCCGCAGCTGTCGTCATGGCCCATCGCTAGCCTCCCCGGCTGCGTAATCACACGGCCTGCCACGGCCACAGGGCGTCTCCCGCTCTGCGGCGCCGGTGGTCAGGGTGGGAAATGCTGGGCCCGGAGGTGATGTCGAGGGAGAGTAACGAGGCGGCAGGGAGATCTGTGCCGCGCCAGAAGTAGGGCTCTCGTTGCCGGCGCGGCTGTGCGCTCGTGAGGGGAAATGGCGGTGCGATTCTATCGAGTGGTCGCCAAGAGCAGCAAGGTAAAAATTAAGTGTGCTCCCTTCTGCTTCTATGGTTGATTTGGCCATTATCTTCGAAAATGCCTATGTGAGCCCGAGCTCACAATCGGTACCATTTATTCATCTCGCGGTCTGTGCGGCAGACTGTATAGAAACAGGTATATGCTCCTCGTTCTTATTTCCCGAAATAGCATGTGGCCCTCGGATCAGATAAGTCCGTCAGTTAGCTGCGACGCGGATAAGACGGACGAGGACGGATTGGGCCGTTTAGTCATCGAAAAATTCTGTTCCAACGGGGTCGTGCTCGCCGTACCCCTCTTCTGCATCTCCATTCGCTTGCAACTCATGAGCAACATTCGGTTCACCTCCTTCCTCTGCCTCTCCAACTTCGCCACCGGCGCTAAGCTGAAAAAAAAAATCACATTGGATTAGCACCATGGCTACAATATTATACTCCCTCCGTTCCAAAGTAGATGACCCAACTTTGTACTAACTATTTAGTACAAAGTTGGGTCATCTACTTTGGAACGGAGGGAGTAGCTATCAACGACTAGTTTACTCAAACACCTGGAGAGAGAGCGAGGAAACCACAGAGTTCTCGCTACTCACAGGCACACGATCATCTCCCTGGTTAACTGACGCTTCTGAATCTGCGTTTGCCTGCATTGGCCTGCTATCAGATTTACATCGTCAGGAAGAAGCGCATTCAAGATTCAGACAGCAGAGCAAGCGTACCTGAATCGAATCATTGCACGCCTTGGAGCATTCTTCAGTTCTGGTCAACGAAGATGCAGTCCGGGAAACTTTTGAAGCTCCCATCTTGGTCCTCCCAAGTCGGAATGGCCGTGAGCTACTCCATGAGCCAGACCCCATCGTCCATTTGTAGACACTCACGCCATATCTCCCGCCCACTAGGCTCCAGCACCTGATAGAACAGTGGCCACATGCATTTAGTCATGTCCCTGCTTCAATAAGCCAAATGACAGGTACGTGTACGCGTGCACAGAACAGTTTTTGCAAATCAGGTCAGCCTTGGCATAATTGTTCGTTATTTGCTATTCTAACAGGACTGTAACCGAGATTTGGTACCAGAATTATTTCGTACATACAGTTTCTATTAAACGTGGTTCAGACACCATATGAAGCAACTGCAGAAGCAAGCATCATAGCAATAGTTTCAGATAAAAATTCAGATAACTGAAATCTTACAACCCTGACAGGAAAAAACACATACATCTCACAGATATACGAAGCCAACTAATCCTGATGAACAGATTACAGATCATACAACCCAGACAGGAACAAACACATGTTCTGATTATCTGAAAGTAGTATTTTGCTGACTTATAAGTAAATGTCCCAGATAATTATTTCACCCTAACTTCTGCTGGCTTCTGACAGTTGTTCCGTCGGTGCCCTTCAACGCCATAGTTCTTGCATCTAGCCGGTTTACGTGGCTGTTTTGGCACATCCCTGTGCGCTTGTGTCCTTGCTGCCTGCATATGCCGCAAAATCTTGTTCTCTTACTTATACCCTCATATGGCGCTTTCTCCCTACTTGATGTCGGTCTGCCCACTTGCTTCCGTTTAGTCAGAGGCAATAACTTTGCTAGCATATTTCCAGACTCGTATGCAGTCACCATCACCCATGGTAATATGTGTACCTTCTATTTCTCGACAAATATCACCTCCAGATTGTATTCCATTCATATCTTTATTATTGTCTGCTAGCCTGTTTTCCAGACCCAAACCATCTCGGACGTCTGTGAATGGCTTCATTTCCACTGCACACTTCTTGAACAATGAAATCAGATGTTCGTAAGCTGCCACACTGGAGTCACCCATACGCACAAGCACCATAGCTTGCATGTACATTGAAATTCCGGAAACTAAATGGGTTTTCCTGAGCCTTGTCCTGGTATTGCATCAGGTGTGCTGGAAGGATATCGATTGCATCTCTGGTCCACCTCTTCACAATGTGCTTCTTTGGTATTTCCTTTACACGAATGAAGTCCAGCACCTGCACATTAGAAGATAAATGCACAAACTACACTGTTAGATCTCATCCAAGCCACATTTTCAGCAATTAAGTACAATACATGTCCACACACCAATGCCATATAAATCACCTTCAGGATATGGCTGCACAGCACCCCCATGTGAGCAAACTGACCACACTCATAGTCAAATTCTCCCTTGTTTCCAGTACCGTCACCTTGTATGAAGTTCTGGACCACTTCTCCCTCCGGGCTGCATCTGTATGTATTGCGACATATTTTCTACCTCTCTCGAGCTCCTCAACCTGATATGCTCCACAATGTGCTTCTTTTTGTGAAAGGTACATTCTCCATATTTCCGAAGAAGCTACCGATAATGCTGTATGCCTTCGCCAGATTGACATTGTTTTGCCGCAGCTGCATCACAAGGTCCCTGCTGTAAACATCAATATGCTTGTGTGATGGCCAGTGCAGTGTCTGGCCATATGTTTGTGAAAGTGCATGGTTGTGCACATCTCGATGCTCAGCTATGTACCATCCATTATCCTTTGATCACAACAATCTCATGAGTGCTGGGCATTCACAGCGGCAAGACCGTGTATTTTCAACTATTGGCTTCGCCTGTCGACATAAACAGAAATGCATATTCAGTACCGTTAGGTCATCTCAGTAATCATAGACAACTACTAATCTTTACTAGTAAGTTGTATAAGCATTTGTCGTACCGCACATCCACAGACTATCTCTTGCATGCACTTCGTCTGGTTAATATTTAGCCTGCTCTTTCCATATCTAATGCCAAATCCTTTCTCCCAAGAGTATAAATTGTAAAAGTCATAGGCCTCACCGAGTGTGTCGAAACTTGTTCCTATCTTAGGCACAACGACAATTTCTCCTGGCTCCTCTGCAAACTGTCGCACGGTCTTCTCCAAAGCCGTGACCCTGCCTGCGCAAGGAGCCCTGCCTAGAGCAGCAGCACCCACACGCACTCTGCTAGACATTGTATGAAAAAAAAAGTAATGACATATTTCTCTCACTGTACTGAAACTGCATCATATATAAGACAAATCGTTCTCTCCCATATGCATATTTCCTGTGTACTTTCCCAACAGTACTAATTTTGCATCAGTATTAATCATGGTTGCATTCCATATTGCAATAGTATTGTTTCTAATTATATGCATTTTACCAAATACTGCCTACAGAAATGAACATGTCATCTCAGACGTCTTGTGGCAGTTCATGCTATATTCCATATACTGTACATGATACTGGTGATTTCGATCTGAATCCCTAAACAAACATGCAATTACTCTGCAAATATGCCGTACCTTTGTGTCCGGCCCGGTGTCTTTGGGTCTAATTGCTCTATAGACTGCTCAGAACAAGGTGCCTTATCTGAACTTCCACCCTCAACAGCTGCCTCTTCACGACAGATCTGGCCGTCTGCACTAGAAGCTGCTGGTACTGGCATCTCAACATCGACACGGGCTCCATCGTGCTGTTGTTATCATTCACCTCCTCTAGAAGTGTTCTACTTAATCCAGAACAAAATATGAGGCGACAGAATCACAGCCGGCCACAAAAAAGGGATCCAATCCATGCAAAACAATTGTTCATCGAGTAGAATCTAACCTGTTTATTGGTTGCATCAGGAACTCCATGGCCGCGGAGTACCTGTGAGCTCGCTGGAGACCGCAGTCGCCTTCGCCGCAGTAGATTTCCCCACCTTACAGCCGCCTGGGAAGAAGGCCTAATCCAAGTTCACTGCCCTAGCAGCCGGCGGCCCACTTACGGCATTCACTGCGTCAACCACCACCGCTACCGGAAAGCCACTGATCTGATCCACGGATCAGGACGCCGGCTACGTCTCGAGCCACGGCTCGGTCCTCGTTTCGTCGACGGCGTGCAAACTTCCGTTCATCAGGGCCCATGTGTCAGGCCCGTAAAAGGGAGTATATGAGACTTTCCCCGTTCGTAGTGGCCCTGCGGTCTGCCACCTCCATTCAATGCTCCGAATCTCGGAGCTATTCTGGGCGGGTGTGATTCCGAGCTCCTGTGAGCTCGGGATCACATACTCCGCGTCCCATTATCTTTTCCAATTTTTTGAACTAAAACTACGACGAGTAATTTGGAACAGAGGGAGTACATGTATTAGTACCATTGTTGGAAGTTGGAATACCAAACACATGAATCACCAAAACAGCTTTTATTTGGTTATCAATGTTCTCACTCGTATCAAATACAATAATCTCAAACAGCCGGGTCATTCTGAGAGACACGATGCAATGTTTGAAAAATAAATATTACTGTTACACACTGCTCCCATACTGTAACTCTAATATCATAATGGTAATGCAGTGGCAATTCAAATTTGCATGTGTCCACTTAATCCTACTTTTGGGTCATGGTAACAGAGCAGGGGATGCGGAGCAATATGATGATCTGTAACCATAACTTGTATGCGACGACAAGTATGACGGGATCGAGGTACAAGAAAGGAACGGCTTCGGTGGCATCTCCAATTCATTGATTCTCTTTTCCAACATATCAATCACCTTGCTCATTGAAGGACGGTTTTCGGGGTTAGTTTGTATGCACCATAGGCCGACTAAGGCCATCTTTCTCATGGCCTTTTTAAGGTCGCAGATGACTTCACAACTTTGTACCTGTTCTGCTATACTGTCATAAATCCTGTTTGGAAAATACACATCACTTGAGCTCTCGGTATTCCCTTTTCCTTTATTTATCATTCCCCCTACCATTTCCAGGAGCATCATTCCATAGCTATAGACATCTGAATTTGTAGAACCGACTCCAAAACCTATAGAGAATACTTCTGGAGCAATGAATCCAATGGTACCTCTTGCTTCGGCGACAGAGAGGATGCTACCAGCCTTGAGGTGACACAGTTTCGCTAAACCGAAATCTGCAATTTTGGGACAAAAATCTTGACCTAGAAGTATATTCTGAGGCTTGATGTCAAAATGGATGATACGAGTACTACATCCTTGATGCAAATATTCCAATCCTCGTGCGAGCCCAAGTGCTATTTGCTGTAACTTGTCCCATCCAATAACTAGATCTGAATTCTCTGTGTATATATATTTCTCCAGTGAACCATTAGCCATATACTCATAAACAAGGGCCCGCTTAGCTGCTTCTAAGAAAAAACCGAGCAGACCGACAATGTTGATATGTGATGTCCTACAAATGCTAATTGCCTCATTTAGGAACTCCTCTCCATTGCCTTTGGAAACTTTTAGGAGCTTCACTGCAACCGCACAGCCATCTTGTAGGCTACCCCTAAATACCGTGCCATATCCACCTTCTCCAAGTTTATCCTTGAAAGAGCTAGTCATTTGTTTCAGCTCTGAGTACTTGTATCTTTTGGAGCCAAAGATCCATACTTCCGCAGCATTTCTTCCATGCTTGATTTATTACCAGTCTGCTTTGGGAGGATTAGAAGACTAATCTTTTGCTTATGTCGGTGCACCCCCCAAACTAGACATATTAGCAAGTTGATTGTAGCAGACAGAGAAACTGTAAAAAGCCGAAAAGTTGACATCATTTAGTAAAGTTGACAGTATATCAGTATAAGCATGAGACTGTGTAAACTATCCCTTTTCTAATATAGCCATTTAGGAATCTTTCAATTTCACATCATTAAATTAGAAATCTCCATAATTTGGTCAATTTTAGACTTAGCAGTTTGCCTTTAGATAGCATCAAAGTATGGAAGTTTGTGACAAAGTGTCATGTATTTTCTGAGGAGAAGCCATGATAGACATACCTATCAAAATTAACTTATTCTTGTGCCTACCATATGCAGTGAAATTATTATGGTTGGTCAATGTAAGTATGAATCACAAAATAAAAAAACATGAAAATGAACCATGGCAATTTGACAGCCAAGCGCAACTAGCTATTAGAAATGCACGCGACATAAGCAGATCAAAATTTTAACTCCAATGGGAAAGATCAGTAGACCGACATCACATCAAAACCTGTAGTTTCTAAGATGTCATGTAGGTGAAAATAGGAGCAACCACTACCGGAATCGCACCCTATGCCGACAGCCAGGGCCGTCGGCATAGCCCTGACTGGCCGTCAGGACAGGCCTATGCCGACGGCCCCCGTCGGCATTGGGCCGTCGGCAACATATCCGTCGACGTAGCCAGGAAGGCCGTCGGCATAGGCCCTATGCCGACGGTGTCCGTACATCTATGCTGACGGCCTTGGCCGTCGGCAACGTTATCGCCTAACGGCGGCCGCCGTCAAATGCTGACCAACGCCTGCTCGCCACGTGTCATGTCTATGCCGACGGCTAGGCCATCGGCATGCTTAGTTTGGAACTATGCCGACGGCTAGGCCGTCGGCATGCTTAGTTTGGAACTAATGCCGACGGCCTAGCCGTCAGCATAGTTCCAAACTAAGCCGTCGGCATAGACGTGCCACGTGGCGAGCAGGCGTCACCCCTGGGGCAGCCGTCGGCATAGCTTCATACTAAGCCGACGGCGGCATAGCCCCGCCACATGGCAGCAACTGGGCACTCCTGGAGCAGGTCTATGCCGACGGCCTAGACGTCGGCTTAGTTTGAAACTATGCCGACGGCTAGGCCGTCGGCATAGACCTGCCACGTGTCAGCCACTGGGTGCTCACGCCAGCTCTATGCCGACGGCCTAGCCGTCGGCATAGTTTCTGTCTGTTTTTTTTTCTTTTTTCTATTTTGTTTCAGCTCAGTTCATTTGAATATATACAACATCACACAACAAATATATGCATCACATAACAGCTGGCCCAGCAGCATCACACAACAAATTCATCATCACATATCATAAGAAGCATCGCAAAGCATAAACATATAAGTATCATCACCACCAAGCATATAAGAATCTCACAAACAACAATAAGAAACATCACAAGCATATAAGTATCATCACCACCAAGACCGCCACAATGTGACCCAAAGGCTTAAGCGCCAGGACGTCGAGCACCGCGGAGGTCGTCACCGCCAGGACCGCCGAAGCCCAGGTCGTCACTGCTAGCGGCAGCGCTACCGCCAAGACCGCCTCCACCTCTGCCTCCGCCTCTGTGGATCAGAGTGGTCGGGCTCCGTGACTCGGGAATGCTGCGAAGACCACCGCCAATGGTAGATCCACCTGTTCCCTGGATGTTGAAAAGACATATTAACGGGATATATGACTATGTTGAAAGGCACGATATGCTTTGGGTGAATAGATTGGGGATGAACTAACCGGCGAGGGGCCAGCGTTCTGTGCCACAAACTCCTCAAAGGTCAGCAGCCTTGGTTGTGTTGGAGGACATTGTGCTGGTTGCAACTGAGGACACCTGCCGGCCGCCATTTCCTGAAAAGCGTGCTACATCTGGCGATCCCTCTGCTCATGGTATGCATAAAGCCTCTCGTGCCACGCCATGGTCTCCTGGCGTGTGTACTCCAGGTAGGCCTACGGTATGACATGATGGAACTCATAAAACTACTAAATGCGGAAAATAAAGTGAGCAATGAAGATAAGAGGGAAAATACTTACAGATTGCCGCTCCTGAAAGAGGGACTGTGACTGTGCACTGGTCCCTGGCATGCTCGTGCGCTGGCTCAGGCTCGGGTCGATCCGACGGAGCTGTGTGTAGGAGATAGTAGGAGTGATCACAGCATCGAGAACCACCTCCCGACCGTGCTCCTTCGGCCCCATGCCCACCACCACCCTATCGTCCAGATCCGCCGCAATGGGGTCAGGTGTGTCAGGATGTAACTTCAGATACCCTTCGGAGTAGGCCTTCTTCCTCCCCGCGGTATTCTTGCCGTAGTACTTGGGCTCGCCAGGCTTGGGGTCCTTCCGCGTATGGGCGATCTCCCACACATGCATGTGTGAGAGCGTCCGCTTCAGTTTCTCCTCCTGCACCACCAAACAGAGGTTAGTCATACATAAGAAAGTGATGGTAAATAGAAGAAGAAGAATGTTTAATGGGGTTAGTCATACATTAACTGCCTTGTGGAGACAGTGGTTTCAGTTTCCTTGAGCATGTACTCCCTCCTTCCCTCGGTTAGCCTTGTTTTTGATTCTCATAGCCGCCCAGGCTCCAGCCTCATCACACCAAAGATCCACCAATGCCGCCCAGGACTCGTCTTTTCCATAACACCAATTTGGACACACCTACATAATGAAAGCATAATGGCATGTCAACACGAAACGGTGAAATGTACCACAAGGTAATGAAAGCATAATGAAAAATCTTTTATACTTACCGCCAAGAACTCGTCCCTCTCCAAGGTAATGCCCATCCTCCGCGCTTCTTCCTTGGTCATCTTCACACTAAGATAGTCGTGGTAGTATGTCGAGATGGCCACATGGCGCACCTCGTACTGCATCTGGCGGGCCTTCTTCTTGCATTGGCGCAGCACGATCTGGTCCGCTCTGGCCCTGTGCTCCGAAAGAACTCGATAGAATTTCTACAATCATGCATGAAACAAGAATGGAAGAAGCCATGAGTTAAATCATTCATGAAACTAGAGTGGACTTGTGCTTCTGAAGAGAACTCACCCAGAAAGTAGTGATCACGGCATTGGCATGGGTCTCATGGTCCGCATGGAGGGCCGCTTCCCAGTGGTCCCAGCTCGTGGCCAAAACCCAACGGTCCGGGTGCCTGACTGGATCCGGACAGTACAACCCCGGCCAGTATAACTTCAGCAAGACGGTGATGAGGCTGTTGGGAATACGGACCCCTTTAGAATATATCCAGTTGCTGCAAAAGAATGAACTATTAGCATGTGACAAGCAAACTAAATAACAACCGGAATAAGCATGTGACAAGCAAAATAATGAAATTATTATAAAGTGGCACTTACTCTTTCCCCGTGGGCTCAATGAGCCACTTCTACTCCTCAGTAGCAGGAACCTGCTTTGGTAGCTTTGCGTTACCACGCAGCCATCCCTTGTTGTCATCCCCCTTCCCGTCACCACCATCATCCCCACCACCACCCTCCTCCTCGCCTGCCTCCCCCTCCCCAACCTCCTCCTCCTCCTCGTCCTCCTCCTCCTCGCCTGCCTCCTCCTCCACCTCCTCCTCGGCCCCATCCCGAACCTCCTCCTCCTCCTCGTCCTCCTCCTCCTCCTCGCCAGAGGGTACCTCACTAGAGGAGGGCCTCGAAGACAACACCCCTAAGTCGGTGAGGGTGCGCTCTTTCTGGCTGCGACCCCCCGTAGTGGCTCTCCCCCCACCACCTCGCCCTCTAGGGGCTCTCCCCCCGCCCCCTCCTCCTCTAGGGGCACCTCTCCCTCGACCTCCCTATGAGGAGTCATCGTCAAGTAGCCGGGGGGAGGATTACGTGCTCGACCACTTCGACTAGGCAGGCCGACGACCTTGTGTAGGAAACCCACGCCGTCGGCCTTCCACTTGCCCATGTTCCATGAACCTGCATTGAAAAGAGAATAAGCAATTAGTAAATTAATGAAATGAAGGAAAAGACGTGATAATAAACACATTAATAAAAATGCATAAAAAAGCATATTCCTAAACTATAGAAAAAAGACTTGAAACGTACATGTGCTAGAACCCATATGAATCATCACTGTTGTAACCTCTTTCTTGGTCCGTCTCATCATCACTATCAATCATATCATCTTCGTTGTCTGACGGAGGTGGAGGCTCTTCCTCGTCGTCAGCGTCTTCGTTTAACTTTTCTAGCATAAGTATCTCATTTTCATTGACAATGGTCTCACCATCATTCCATGCATCGTCGACGTTTGGATCCACATCATCATCACCCAATGGTCTAGCGTCATCGTTTCTAACCACGTCATCATCATCATCATCAGGTTGCTCTTGATAGAACACTCCCTCGTATGTCATGGGGTTAATGTTGTAGTAATCGTCTTCATTCGGGCCCGGTAGCTTACCATGTGGCAACACCTTGAACACAACTTCCCAACTAAGGATGGCAATTTTACCCATGGATATCCGACCCGAATGGATAGGGTTTGGATATGATTTTGTGCCCATGGGCGACGCCCAAACCCGACGCGATTACTCGTGGGTAGGGCATGGATATAATCTTGTACCCATGGGTATACCCAAACCCGACCCGATAGTATTACTTAATGGAAAAAAATCTACTATCTCTACCCCATTGTCACATGTTCTACTGCAATTTAACACTTTGTTATCTAAAGCATGCAAAAGAAATTATGCAATCCCCGTCGTAACTTTTATTAGTTGACATGCAATCCCCACTGTAACATACTCCAGCGCCCCTTCCATTATTTTTATCTCCTCATCATTCTCATCTTTCATAGAAATACTAAATGATATTAGGTTGTTAGTCGACGTTGATTTACCATAAGTGATGCCTAGCTTGCCACGAGGTGAATAATGAAATAGCTTATCTCCTTATGTTAACAATTTCATATGTCTTATTTATATGTCTTGAGAGGACCCAATGGATATCCAATGGGCATGGATATCCATCGGGTTTGGACATGGACACAAGTTTTCACCCGTGGGTTTTTTCATGGGCGGGCAAAGACTGTCTGCATGGATACAGATATGGATTTGATATTGTTCAACCCGATCCAAACCCGAACCATTGCCATCCTTATTCCCAACCCTTTAGGTACTCTTTCTGGCATGGGTAAGGCAGATAATATACTTGTGTAGCTTGGGTAGCCGCAATGAAGAGATCGGCTCCGGCATAGACGGTTGATGGTTTAACTTCGACCAAACCAATGGAAGGTGTATGTTTTACCCCCTCCCGCGGATCGAACCATCGGCATTTGAACACAGGCAGACTTAGGGTCTCGCGCCCCTGGCGGAATTTAACCTCGTATATATTTTGTACCCTTCCGTAGTAGTCTACTGAATTTTGACCGGGGGTGTACACTCCGGTATTTATAGTTTTGGGATCGGGCCGGCTGTTCTGGTGCTCCTCTGTATGGAAGCGATACCCATTCACATCATACTTTTTACATGTCATGACGGCAGGGTCAAAACCCATGGAAACCCATCTCAATTCATCATCCATAGATATGTTCGGATCTTTTCCCTACAAGTATAATTAAAATTGTTGCGTGCATTAGTTCGGTTAACAAATAAATGTTGAACTAGGTATTTAATAGGGGAGTGTGGAAAATTACTTTCTCCATGAACCAAGCAACAAAATTTTTACGTCTAGGGTTTCCATGACAGAGAAGAGTAAGTGCCTCCGCCTCAGTAGAAGGATTCATTCCCGTCCATTCCTCTTGAACGAAATCACTAAAAAAAGAAAAGCGGTGTTAGACCGGGACTAAGTGAACATAGAACATGATGATGTGGAAGACATAAAGGAATGGTGTAGTGGTATTACCTCATCCACACTTCCTCAACTTCCTTGATGTTGTGCAAGATATAGAACATGAGGTCCTCCCACTCTTGTCGTGGCATGTTATAAGATTTCGAGGCTCTAGCCCTCCCACCTTGCGCGTTGAATAGATGGAGCCTAGGTTGATACTTGGGCTCTTCTATATTGTATCGAGGCACCTTGTTATGTAGATGGGAATGTGGTCTGGATAGTATGATGTCCTGAGGTTTGACACCTCCTCTAGGATAGCTGCCTCAGCTATGGAAGCTTCAATCTTAGCTTTGTTTCCACATTTCCGTCGGAGATGCTTGTTCTGTCTCTCAGTGCCGTACTGCCAGCGATTCTGCACAGGCCCCCCCCCCCAACAATACCTTATTCGCGAGGTGCAGAATGAGATGTGTCATAGGAGTAAAGAAGCCTGGCGGAAAGATCTTCTCTAGCTTGACTATCAACTCCGGTGCCTTCTTATGCAATTTTTCAATCACCTCCTTACTTACTTCTTTAGCACAGAGCGTGCGGAAGAAATGGCTTAGCTCGGCAAGCACTCGCCAGACATCCTCGGGGACATAGCCTCGAACCATCACCGACATTATCCGCTCAGTCCATACATGGTAGTCATGACTCTTCAGGCCGGTCACTTTGCCCGTTGAAAGATTGATTCCCTTACTTATATTCGATGCATAACCATCGGTGAACTTCAAAATTTGTTTCAGCCAGATAAGTACTTCCTTTTTTTCTGGCGGTTTAAGGACAAAATCAGCATTTGGCTTGAACCAGTTTTTTCGACCGCCTGTGGGAGGCTTCATGTTCAGACGTGGTCTATCACAAATTCTATGTTGATCAGCTCTAGATTTAACGTTATCCTTCGTCTTATCAGGAATGTTGAGGATCGTGTGGAAAAGGGACTCTGCCACATTCTTTTCGGTGTGCATCACATCAATATTGTAAGGAAGTTTGAGGTCCTTGAAATAGGGAAGCTGCGAGAAGGGGGTAATGTGAGTCCAGTTGTGCGTCTCACCATATCCCTCGAAGCCTTTGGCTTTGCCTTTGACTTTATGCTTGAGAGCTTTTAGCTAAGCAAGAACATCTGCCCCCGAAAATGATGGAATCTCGGTTACTTCATGAACAACCCGGCCTTTCGTGAAGTTCTTCTTGTCTTCCCTGTCTGGATGGTCTGGAGGGAGGAACTGTCGATGCAGGTCAAAGGCTACATACTTGCCACCCTTACTCAGCCAAATCATTCGCAGAGCCTGCATGCACACTGGGCATGGCATCTTCCCACTTGTACACAATCCGCAGAATAAGCATAGCCGGGAAAGTCATGCATGCAATAGTGCAACCAAACTTTCATCAAGAAATTTCTCTACAGATCCCGGTTGTATGTCAACCTCGAAAGTACCAAGAATGGTGCAAAGCATCCACCAGCGGCTGCATAAACACACCCAATTGCTTCCCCGGGTATTCAGGCCCCGGAATGATGAGCGACAAGAACATGGTCTTCCGTTGCATTAGGGCACCCGGAGGAAGATTGAGCGGAATTACAAACACGGGCCAGCAGCTGTATGGATTGGACGACATACCATATGGATTCAACCCATCACCTGATATGGCTATTCTGACATTCCCAGCCTCGGCTGCTTCCTCGGGGTATTCTTCATCGAACGACTTCCATGCTTCCCCTCACGATGGATGTACGATTTTTTTTGGATTATACCTTATACCTTCCTTGTGCCACTTCATCATTTTGGCAGACTCCTTCGTGATGAAAAGGCGCTGCAGTCTTTTTATAAAATCAAGATACCGAAGAACCTTAACAGGGATGGTTAGCTGCTTTTTCTCACCATCCTCACCGACCACCTCAATGTACCGAGACAAACCACACTTCCTACAGTACTTGTCATCCGCATACTCGTGCCTAAACAAAAGGCAATTCTTCGGGCAAACATCTATTTTCTCATAATCCATAGAGAGTGCCTATATGATTTTCTTTGTATCGTACATGCTTTTCGGCAGTTCATGACCCTCAGGGAGGCTGTTAGCCCATACTCCCAGGAATGCTTCGAAGCATTTCTGGCTACAGCCGTACTCAGCCTTGACTGCAATCAGTTGCGAGATGGCATCCAGCTGAGATATTTTCGCACCCGCATAAAGAGGTTTATTCGACGAGGCCAAGACCTCCAAGAAGGCCTTTGCGGTTGCCTCCGGCTCCTCCGGTTCATTATCTGAAGGTGTCGCATTTGCCGTTTCTGCAACAATGACATCATCTAGCATGTCCCTGACCCCGTCGTCCTCATATCCATCGATGTGTTGTCGCATCACCTCCTCTCTACCACGGTCCTGCTCGGCTATGTTTATCGGCGGCATGTCAAAGTTTGGCATATATCCGTGCGTGTGAAGGTGCTCACTCATGTCCGTCTGATTTCTACGGTGACGTCTGGCACATCTCGCACAGGGGCATGGTGGGATAGTTCTCATTGGACGACGGAATATCTCCTTCAAATACACATCGGTTTTCGCGATCCACTCTGATGTTACTCGATTCCGACGGATAAAACCACTGTACATCCACTGATTATCTGCCATCCTCTGCTTTTCTGCAAGCCACACAACATAATTAAGGATTCACTTAAATTAATCACATCAAATTTTCAGTTTCTACCGCGTTGAATCCACCTACATCTAATAGGTAAATATGGGTCCTAATCCCACCCGAGGATGTGTAGATTGAGTACGTTCTCCATTCTACCCCGTTCCGAGACAAAATTTCGGCAGCACCTCCCCGCTGTTCTCTAGATACACGTCTCGGCAAATAGCCAAGAGAATGTGCTCCGGAGAACAATGGGGAGGCGCCGCCGAAATCCTGTCTCGGAACGGGGTAGAACATGGAGAACATACCCAATCTACACATCCTCGGGCAGTCCATGGAAAACGCTGGACAATCCGAAAGAGCTGCGGTGATAAATATGCAATTGAATGCATATTTATCAATGCAACCCTTTTGGACGGGAGACGCCTAGGTTACGCTAGTTGACTTTAGAATGAAATCTAGTGACATGATTAAAAGAGCGTAGGAGGTGTAGGTGGATTCGTAGCTCACCCTCGGCTGTAGAGGAAGTAGTCGAACAGAGGAGGGACGATCCGTGACCAACAACTCCGATGACGATCAATCCACCGACATGAAACTCTACAAAACCTGCAAATTCCAACGCGACAAAAATTTAGAACATCACAACTCATAAAGCATATTTAAAACATATAAACATGCATTCATTTTTCTTGAATCATGTAGGGTTATTTCATCACATATTCATCATCATCATCATCACAACTAACAATATTAAATAAATATTCATCATCATCATCACAACTAACAATATCAACAATATATTCATCATCATCATCGATTCATCTCATCGAACCAAAAAAATTTGCAACATTCATCCATCTATCTATCTCTATCTATCTATCTATATATCTACCAATCTATCTATCTAAAAACGGAAAAAAAGGTGGAGGTCTCACCGGCAGGGAGAGGCAGGGCGAGGCGGGGCCAGGCAGGGCCGGGGCGAGGAGGCGACCGGTGGGGCGACGCGGCGGGCGGTGGGGGAGTGCAGGATGGGGGCGAGGTGGCGGCCGACGGGGCAGGGCAGGTCGGGGCGAGGTGGCGACCGGCGGGGCAGGGCGGGGCCTGGCAGGGCGAGGCCGCGGAGGAGGGGGCGGAGCAGCGGCCGGGGTAGAGGCAGGGGCCTCCAGCGAGAGGGCGTCCAGCGGAGGGGGTGGAGGCGGTGGCACGACGCGGGTGGGGACGGTGGCGCGGCACGGGGTGGAGGCGGCGGTGGCAGCTGGGGACGCTGGAGCGGCGCGGCGGCGGGTGCGGCGCACGGCACGGAGTGGAGGCGGCAGCGCAGGCGGGTGCGGCATGGCGTCGGTGGACGGCGGGGTCGGGCTCGGGGTGGGGATAGGGAACGAGTGGATGGGGATAGGTCACTGCCCGAACGGATAAGGCCACCCTATGCTGACGGCATAGCCGTCGGCATATATTGCCATGCCACGTGGCACCCTATGCCGACAGCTATGCCGTCGGCATAGATAGGAGGCTGCTAAATGGCATAGTTTAGTCCCACCTCGCCCAGGGACAAGCAGTTTGACCTGATTAAATAATTCACTAATCCATATGTTATAAGCTCCGGTATTCATTAGACTTATATGAAGAGATCGTACAATAATGGTAAAACTTTCTGTGCCCGGGCAGCCGGCCCGGTGCCCGGGCACTAAAGGTTTCACCGTAATTGTCCGATTTCCATGATGAATACCGGAGTTTTTAATAAATTCAATTATTACATTTTTAAGATTTTTAGTTTACCGTGTGTATGGGACCCGATGCGTGCAAAGTGAAAGGGCTAGATCCCGTGGTCAAACTCTACAGGGTTAGGCGGGACGGGGGCCCTGGGGGGTAGCAATGCCACCGGCGCGTCGCACCCGGCCCTCATACATGCCATACGGTGTGGTGGCATGTCCGAAGAGGCGGCACGCATCTCCGGGGTGTGCCCCCCTCACGGACGGAGCCGCCGCCGGCACCTGGAGGGGGAAACAGACGCGTCGGGTCTACACGGAGGGGATCTTGCTGTGGCTTTGGCCCGGATGTTGCTCCAAAGTGTTCCTATGGGCTGACCTAACACAACCGGGTGGATAGGTCCACTGGTCAAAGCCCGTCCGTGCAAAGTCAAAGGGCTAGATCCCATGGTCAAACGCTACAGGGTTAGGCGGGACGGAGGCCCTGGTGGGGGGGTAGCAATGCCACCGGAGTGTCGCACGGGGCCCTCGTACATGCGTGGTGGTGTGGTGGCATGTCCGAAGAGGCGGCACGCGTCTCCGGGGTGGGGCCCCCCTCACGGACGGCGATGACACGGTAGTAGACGTTGTGCGGTAACGATGCGGCGTGAATATTATTAAATACCCGGAGCGCGATAAAATCATGAGTTTTTTACACGACGTGGGCACATGTGCTATAGGACTGATGGTAATTTTTCGTGATGGAGAAGTATCTGAACACTTCCCTCTACGCGGATTGCTCTTCGCGTGTCTACGACTGTGGCCGGCGGCCTCCGGGGGCTAGCATGCCGCCAAATCTTGCGTAGGCGGCCTCTCACAAGTCTGGAAGTGTTGTGGCGGTTGCAGACGCCCGGCACGTGTCTCCGGGGTGTGCCCCCCCTTACGGACGGCGCCGCCGTCGGCACCTGGAGGGCGGAAACGGACGCGTCCGGTCTACACGGAGGGGATCTTCCTGTGGCTTTGGCCCGGATGTTGCTCCAAAGTGTTCCTATGGGCTGACCTAACACAACCGGGTGGAGAGGTCCACTACTCAATGCCCGTCCGTGCAAAGTCAAAGGGCTAGATCCCGTGGTCAAACGCTATAGGGTTAGGCGGGACGGGGGCCCTGGGGGGGGGGTAGCAATGCCACCGGAGCGTCGCACGGGGCCCTCGTACATGCGGGGTGGTGTGGTGGCATGTCCGAAGAGGCGGCACGCATCTCCGGGGTGTGGCCCCCCTCACGGACGGCGATGACACGGTAGTAGACGTTTTGCGGTAACGATGCGGTGTGAATATTATTAAATACTCGGAGCGCGATAAAATCATGAGTTTTTTACACGACGTGGGCACACGTGCTATAGGACTGATGGTAATTTTTCATAATTTTTCGTGATGGAGAAGTATCTGAACACTTCCCTCTATGTGGATTGCTCTTCGCGTGTCTACGACTGTGGCCGGCGTCCTCCGGGGGCTAGCATGCCGCCAAATCTTGCGTAGGCGGCCTCTCACAAGTCTGGAAGTGTTGTGGCGGTTGCAAACGCCCGGCACGTGTCTCCGGGGTGTGCCCCCCCCCCTTACGGACGGCGCCGCCGCCGGCACCTGGAGGGGGGAAACAAACGCGTACGGTCTACACGGAGGGGATCTTGCTGTGGCTTTGGCCCGGATGTTGCTCTGAAGTGTTCCTATGGGCTGACTTAACACAACCAGGTGGAGAGGTCCACTGCTCAAAGCCCGTCCGTGCAAAGTCAAAGGGCTAGATCCCGTGGTCAAACACTACAGGGTTAGGCGGTGGGGGGGGGTGTGTAGCAATGCCACCGGAGCGTCGCACGGGGCCCTAGTACATGCGGGGTGGTGTGGTGGCATGTCCGAAGAGGCGGCACGCGTCTCCGGGGTGTGGCCCCCCTCACGGACGGCGATGACACGGTAGTAGACGTTCTGCGGTAACGATGCGTCGTGAATATTATTAAATACTCGGAGCGCGATAAAATCATGAGTTTTTTACACGACGTGGGCACATGTGCTATAGGACGGATTGTAATTTTTCATTATTTTTCATGATGAAGAAGTATCTGAACACTTTCCTCTACGCGGATTGCTCTTCGCGTGTCTACGACTATGGTCGGCGGCCTCCGGGGGCTAGCATGCCGCCAAATCTTGCGTAGGCGGCCTCTCACAAGTCTGGAAGTGTTGTGGCGGTTGCAAACGTCCGGCACGCGTCTCCGGGGTGTGGCCCCCTCACGGACGGAGCCGCCGCCGGCACCTGGAGGGGGGAAACGGACGCGTCGGGTCTAGACGGAGGGGATCTTGCTGTGGGTCTGGCCTGGATGTTGCTCCAAAGTGTTCCTATGGGCTGACCTAACACAACCGGGTGGAGAGGTCCACTGGTCAAAGCCCGTCCGGGCAAAGTCAAAGGGCTAGATCTCGTGGTCACAGGCTACAGGGTTAGGCGGGACGGAGGCCCTGTGGGGGTAGCAATGCCACCGGAGTGTCGCACCGGGACCTCCTACATGACGTACGGTGTGGTGGCATGTCCGAAGAGGCGGCATCCATCTCCTGGGTGTGCCCCCCCCCCTCACGGACGGCGATGACACGGTAGTAGACGTTCTGCGGTAACGATGCGGCGTGAATATTATTAAATACTCAGAGCGCGATAAAATCATGAGTTTTTTACACGACGTGGGCACATGTGCTATAGGACTGATGCTAATTTTTCATAATTTTTCGTGATGGAGAAGTATCTGAACACTTCCCTCTACGCGGATTGCTCTTCACATGTCTACGACTGTGGCCGGCAGCCTCCGGCGGCTAGCATGCCGCCAAATCTTGCGTAGGCGGCGTCTCACAAGTCTGGAAGTGTTGTGGCGGTTGCGAATGCCCGGCACGCGTCTCCGGGGTGTGGCCCCCCTCACGGACGGCACCGCCGGCCGCACCTGCAAGGGGGAAACAGATGCGTCGGGTCTACACGGAGGGGATCTTGATGTGGGTCTGGCCCGGATGTTGCTCCAAAGTGTTCCTATGGGCTGACCTAACACAACCGGGTGGAGAGGTCCACTGGACAAAGCCCGTCCGTGTAAAGTCAAAGGGCTAGATCTCGTGGTCAAATGCTACAGGGTTAGGCGGGACGGAGGCCCTAGGGGGGTAGCAATGCCACCGGAGCGTCGCACCGGGACCTCATACATGCGGGGTGGTGTGGTGGCATGTCTGAAGAGGTGGCACTCGTCTCCGGGGTGTGCCGGCCCCCTGCAAGTGACGGTGGCACTGCCTTGCGTGAAGGGAGGGGGGCACACCACGGAGCCCCAAGACAGGCGTCTACGCATGACTGAACACTTTCACATATGCATCGGGACCCGTGCGATGTTTCGGGTGACATAGCTACACCCCGAATCCCCCCACTAACTAGATTCCCTCCGTGTCGACCGTTTCCCCCCTCCGTGACACGGCGACAGCGACGACGTTCGTAACGGGGGGCAATCGATATACCATCGGGTATGTATTTTTAGATAAGGCATAATTATCTTATGGAAAGCAAAAAATAATATAAACTATAAATAAATAAAAAATGTATGCCGACGGCAAGCTGCGCACACGGAGGTACACTCCCACGGATCGATGACATGGCATCGCACACGGATCGGTGACGTGGCAGAGGGGCATGGGCCAGGCCTATGCCGACGGCTATGCCGTAGGCATATCTCTGCCACACAACGCCCCCCCCCCCGGCTCGGATCGATGACGTGTCGACGACGCTGATCGGTGATGTCAGCAACTCTATGCCGACAGCATAGCCGTCGGCATAGATATGTCGACGACCGCCGTTACCTCCCGTCGGCGTAGGTTCAACGCTGTCAAACGGTCAGCGCTGACCCGGGTAGGTGGGCCTGGGCTGTGCCGACTGCCTTGGCTATGCCGACGGGCCCCGTAGGCGTATCTCGAACGGTCCCGACAACCTTATCTATGCCGACGGCCCCGTCGGCATAGATAGACGTATGCCGACGGCTTTTCTACGCCTACGGCCTGTCCTAGGCCGTCGGGATAGGTCTATATATGCCGACGGGGGCCGTCGGCAACCCATGTTTTTCTGGTAGTGAACATGTCAGCTCAGCTAAACAAACAAAAAATAAAGAGGATAAGAGTATCTCCAACGCGGACCCCCAAACCACCTGCAGCCGTCCGGACCGCGTGATTCGGACATGTTTTGCCATCCAGCACGGTCATATATCGGTCCGCTCGGCGGTCTGGACGTCATTTTTCTTGCAAGCCCGGGGGAGGGGGCACACAAGCGTCTGACATCCCTGGCCTACCCAAACCCTCTCCCTTGCTCGCGCCATTTCCCGCTCGAATCGGTCAGTGCCGCTCTAGAGCATTCAGTGCCGCATTCACGCGTTCATCCGTCATCAGATCATTCTACAAAGCACAACGCGTTGACCAAGTCCAAATCATGTACTAATCTCAAATTGGGGATCTCAATTGATTGACAGAGCTTCCACGCCTAGAGAGCTTAGTGAATTAAATGATAAGTCACAGGCATGACTAATTTGCTTGGTTCGATTAGGGAAGTGCAAACAAATTAGACACTACTTGTCCTAGTGTAGCTATGAACTTGAAAAAAATAATTTGGTGGTTGAACTTACGTGCTGCTGTAGGCAGAGGGGGAGGGGGGCCTCCCATGTCAAGAGGAAGCCATCATTGATGCGCTGCTCGTAGTCGCTTGCGTTCGTCTTGCCTGACGACGAGCCCAGTACCGACACGACGATTGCATCGCAGCGCTCCATGGCGTATCTGGTGTAGTTCCCGATCCGGTCGTGATGCACTCCCGCGCGGACAAACACCACCCACTCGTTCCTGCACCTCACACTTGTCTGCAGCAGGCCTCTGTCCGGACGTGCAGCAGCCACCGCGCTTTCCTTCGTGCAATTGTACAAGATGAGATTCAGGTTGCCGAGGTCGATCTTGAACTGGGTGTCCAGTTTGGTGGAGGGGTTCCCAATCTGTATGCCGCAACTGCTGGAGGCTTCCAATAGTTTCTGCTTGCCTTCATCAACGACTCGCAAGCTGCGTTCCTCGCAAGAGATACTGTTGATTGCAAAGCCGGGGATGAGGGATTGAGGGGCACGGAGCTCCGTAGGGATGCACTGCTGTTATTATAGCAAGTGACCTTGAAGTCCAAGATACCACACGATCTTCTCGCGTCTGTCTCAGTGAGCCAGAACGGATCAGAGATGGTGAGGTTGCACACCTGTTTGCCGAGCGCGAGCAGCCTTGGCCTTGCTGCTCGTCTGCCCCGACGAGCATCAGTGGCAGCCACCAAACCCTGATGAAGACTAAGAACCAGTAGACAGGAGCCATCGAAATACAAAACTTGTAATTTGTGTCAGCAAGACACAGAAGGGGAGCAAACAAAATTGGTGATCATGCATGTGCTGTGTGGCAAAGGACGGATGCTATATGTGTTGTGTGATCAAGTGGGTGCAGGACTTTTCAGACATGATGATATTGCGGTTGTTGTCCTAGCGCTTTCATGTGCCGAAGCAAGAAGATACTAGATGAGAGGTCATGCCGATTGAACAACACACTATTTCCACTTGACAAGGTTAAACCTAACAGCCCTCTCAGCCGACTCATTTATTTTGCCTCAACATGTTCATTATTTTGAGAACCATATTTCTCAATCTTATATTTGAGTATATACAGGCAACCAAATCATCTTAACAAAACTAACTACGCACATTTTCTTAGCAAGCCAAAACTGGGAGTTAGGTCGTTTGTTGCCCTAATGAACTGATTTAAATTTCATCTATTTACGCAATCCAGGGTAAGCATAACACCAAGTTTCACATGTTCTTTTGGAATCTTGAGGCGGCCGGACAGATCACATCGCCAGCTAATTAATCTAAGAAATATATTACACCTGCATGCAACAGGTCCTGAGTAATGCTATTATACCGCTGGCTAGCGGTGCCAATAGCCAGCCCAGTAACTTGCTAATTGATGGTTACATCAAGCACCTCTGCTCGCCAGCGGAGGGAGAGTAGTATGTGCGCGGAGTTGGGTGGTGGTCGCCGGCGAGGTTGTGCGCGCGTCAAGGAAAAGCACGGGTGTGCTTGATTGAGTGGATACAATCTACGGAGAGGACCAAGTAAGTATGCGCCTTCCACTTCCACGATTTAATCTGGTTGCTATGAATTGGGATATAACATCACAATGTTTAGACTGATATACATTGTATGCTTCCGGATTCTGAAATTTTAGGGGCTCGAGGTAGCGCCAAATCGTGTGTATTCAGTTTTGGGGGAAAATTACAGTCAAGAAGTCCTTGGTAGCTGTCTGCCTTCGATGCCTTTTAGCAGTTGGAACACAACACTTATCAGAATTAGGACGCTGGCATGTGGATACTCTTGACTCTACATGGAATATGTTCTACTACAATGCCGAATTTCGCTGCGCTTGTTCAATTTCTGAATGTACTCTAGTACAGGGCCACCATCTCACAGTGTTGGAAATGAATGTAGGTTCTTTGATTCACAAGGCATCTGCTCAAAGAGTTGGCGATTGTTGTACGATTTTTGAATTCACAAGGCTGATCTCCTCAGATCTGGTAGAACTTGAACTTTGTACATCCATATTGTGAGCTGAACTTTCACTGGAATCAGAGATAAGCGTGTAGGTCAAGTTATTTACATTATCATAATTGTACAGAAAAACAAAGGAACAAAAAATATGGGAGAATATCTTACAGCAATCCAGAGAAGTTTTGCTTCGGTGGCATGTCCATGTCATCTGAGCTTCTCTCGAACATTTCTAGAACTTTGGTTATAGTAGGGCGATACATAGGTAACACTTGTATGCACCACAAGCCAATGAATGTCATCTTTCTCGCAATCTCCTCAATTTCTCTTGTCACTTCACATGCTTGTAGTCCATCATCTTGTGCAAAGTGATCGTAAATCTAGTCTGGAAAATACTTTTCGCTTGATTTTGCAACAGTTGATTTTACATTTCTCCTGCCTCCAACCATCTCCAAAAGCATCATTCCATAACTATAAACATCTGACTTTGTTGAAACCACTCCAAATGTTCGAGAGTGAACTTCTGGAGCGATGAATCCAATTGTTCCTCTAGCACCAGTCATTGAAAGCTTGCTCTCTTTTGTTTGACACAATTTAGCTAGACCAAAATCAGCAATCTTCGGGTTAAAATCCTTGTCTAGAAGGATATTTGGGGGCTTGATATCGAAATGGACGATACGTGTATTACAGCTATGGTGCAAGTATTCGAGGCCACGAGCAATCCCGAGTGCTATCGCATAGAGCCTCTCCCATCCTAAAATTTCTTTGGGGTTCTCCTGAGTAAATGTACTTATCCAAGGAACCATTGGGCATGTACTCGTATATAAGAGCTCGTTTTGATCCCTCCAAACAAAACCCAAATAAGCTAACAACATTAACATGAGAGGTCCTTCCAATGCTCATAACCTCGTTCACAAACTCGTCCCCATTTCCTTTGCAGTCATGCAAGAATTTCACTGCAACCAGACGACCATCATGTAGTTTTCCTTTGAAAACCACACCGTAACCACCTTTTCCAAGCTGATTGTTGCGAGAAGACGTTATCTTCATTACCTCTGAGTACATGTATCTTTTTGGAGCTAGGGATCCATACGACACTATCATTGCCTCGTATTTTTTTTCAGTTTTGCTGCTAGTCTTGCAAAGGAGAAACCATAGTCCTTGCCCTTTTCCATGCCATATCAGCACATAAAGACATGCAAAGAGAATGGTTGCAGCTGCTGATGTTATACCTGAGATGGAAGCAGATGTTATTTCCTTTTACAAACCAGAAGTTATAAAACTATTCTTTCTGACCATCAGTAGTTTAAGTTTCTATTTCTGCAAGAGTACTTGGTGGCAAAAGTAGCAACAAGCTAAGTGGCATAAATTGATAAGTCATGCTAATATGCACATGCCCGGAGTTGCTTGACTCAGATTTTTATTTCAATTTTCAATGATTACAGACATAATAAATTTTGAAGTTACTAATTTGTCATAGAAATTCACTATATATCAGTAAACTGCTGATATTTAAATCATTACATATGAAAAGATGGCAAAAAATTTAGCATACCTATTAGTATAATCTTCTTCGTTTTGTTCTTGCTACCTGGAATATAACATAACATTTATGAATAAAAGAAATGTTGTCGAATAGTACTACATTGGTTGTTTTTCCAAAAGAAAAAGACAAGCATCATATATTAATCTTAATTATTCTGCCAATCAGATACACCAAAAAAAATGTTGACAGACACTGAAGAACAATAGAATGAACTACATATGTGAGTATCTCTTGATTGAGCTACCATAGTACCATGTCACTCAAATCAAGGTTTCACAAATAAAAAGAAGTTATAGGCATGTGTAGATTTAATAGCCAATACAGATTCGACAAAAAAAAACCCCGTGTGTTTCATTGACATTGCAGTGGACGGTATCAGTCTGCATTGCATCCAATTAGTGGGAACATGTCTGCTCTGTTAATTTATTCTGCAAATGTCGTCCAATAGTATGATTTTAATTGTGATTACAAAAGAAAGAAACAGGTATCCTATATGATTCTTCAATATTCTGCCGATGAAACATACTAAAAAAATACACTGCAGGATAGTCAAGAACAATAGAGCATTGACTTTCTTTTGAATGAGTAATATGTCGCTCATATACAGGTTTGGCAAAAAAAAAAGACCTATATGGATTCGATAGCCAATATAAAATATCACATACACTGTGAATTAGAAGCATGTGTTTCATTGACATTGCAATGGATGGTACATCTCAGTCCGCATAGCAATTATCAGGAACGTGCATGCTCTGTTAGTTTTTTCTGCATGATCCACAGTGGACGAAAAACAAAGAGTACTAAGGGTACAGAACAAGACCGGGTAAAGTGGTAGTTTTTGGCTGGATGAGCCCCCCCAGGGATATTACCCCCTGCTTATAAACGACGTAACTGTTATTTCAATTAATAAAGTGGTGTTGTTTTAAAAAATAAGAGCAGTAAGGGTACAGAACTAGACCGGTGCATGAGTTATGTTTAGAGCAAAGAAGTGGAGGCACGGACGGAGCATAGTGAAGGTACAGTTGTTGGGCAAATAAGCCACGGCCATGTACTGGGCATAGTCCGACTTGTGTCTACGGTTAGTCTGACTAGTGTCTAGGCTTAGTCCGGCTAGTCTATGAGTGCGTGCGTGTGCGGTGAGTGTGCTGGACGCGAGTCCGTGGCCGTGCGCAGTCCGTGGCAAGTGTGCGTGCGTGCGTGAGTCTGTTGACTAGAGTAGCGGGAGGTTGCGTAGCGATGGGGTTGCAGCCGGCCGCGTAGGACGTGTTCGTGCGCGTCATGGGCCGAGCTTGCGGATCGTGGCCGTTGGAGAGTGGAGCGCGGCGTCGTATGTGCGCGTACGCGTATAAGACTCCCTCCTGTGTACTGGTTCAGTTGTGGGTGCAGTTCGTGCTGCAGGAGAAAAATTTGCCGTTCGTGCGGCGGGCGTTCGAGTGCCGAGAAAACCACCACCGTGTCCACTGCAGCTTCTTCTTCCTCCTTTCTTCTTCAGTCTCTGTGAGAGAGAGAAGTACAGAGAGCTCCGGCGAGCGAGGGAGAAGGCCACGGCAACAACAACAGTCCCATACAATTTTTGAAGTAAGTGGAGCACTGCTTGTTTCGGGTTTTCAATTATCTCGTCTTGTCTAATTCTGTGTGTTTAACAACAAATAGATAAAGGTTGGACGGGAGACTGAGGCCGGCGGACTTGACTGGTTGATGGATGATTTGTCGAAAGAATTCTCACTAGTAGTACGGCAGAACCCAAAGGTGCGATGCGATGTGACCTCCCACTCCCAATATCATTGTTTGCTTTTCATTTTCAAAGGAGTAAGAATTTACTGGAATGAGATTCAGTGTAAACAGCAAATATATTTTCCGGACTCACTGCACTCGTCTGGGCGCACGCCGTCGGAGCAATTGCAGGAAAACCCGGTGCCGTCGTTGGCATAGCTGCACCGCCCACCACTTGCCACGCACTTGGGGCACTCGTCTGACCACAGTGTCCACTCGAGAAGGTGGGGCGGGTCCGGCGGAGGAGGTCCCCAGCCCCGGGCCGCTGCAGGAGCTCGTCAATCGCGGGGCACACGGCCGCTCTCCAGCGAGGCGACCTGGCGCGGATGGAGTCGGCGGCGGGGCGGAGCAGGGCGGAGGCGCGGAGCGCGAGAGCGGATGCGGCACCGAGGCGCGCGGCGCCGGTGACGAGCCGGGTCCACGCCGTCATGGCTGCGGGCGGCGGGCGGTGGCTAGGGTGGGGAAGCGAAGAGGGGGAGGAGGGGGCGCGGGCGGGCTTGGTTGGTTGTGTCGTGTGTGGGGGAAGAGAGGGGCGGGGGTTTTCTGCAAAAAACATGCCACGTCGGCACCTGACGGGCGGGCCCCGCTAGTCAGATACACCGTCAATACGTGTTTATACGCAGTTTAGACCTATTTGCAAAAATTTAAAGCAATGTTGGTACTGACACGTAAAAATTAGCAATCGTGGTATCAATCTGCATGTGATGCTTCAATTGTGGTACTTGTGTGCAATTAACTCAGTTCCCGGTGGCTGCCATACTCCCCGCCAAGTCGGTAGAAGGACTCGTTGGCGCAACGCGTGCGGTTGAATCCCAGTGGCGTCACCTTGCTTGCTGCAGTGGTTAAGGACGAGCAGCTCCCTGTTCTTCTTGCTGATGACGAATGAACTCAGCCCGAGACCCAGCGATACGTTGTAGAACCACCCCTTGGTGCAGCCGTCGTCGAGCGGGAGGTTGTTGTCCACGGCGATGAAGGAGGAGTTATCGGGGAAGACTTGAACAACCTGGTAGGCCCCAAAGCTGGAGCGACTGAGGAGCGTTTGGCTTCCGTTGCAGTTGAGCTGGAAGGATGGGGGCCCGCATGGTGGCTGGCCGTCCTCCTGCAGCCAGAACGGGTAGGCTATGCTCAGGTTGCCACATGCCCTGGGCGAGCAGGCAAGGGGATCTGCCGCGCTACCCGGCGGCGGCAGTCGGAGGAAGGAAGCAAAGATGAGGAGGGGCGGGATCATAATGGGTTTGTGGTGCCGGCCGGGATGGAGTGAACGGAATACTTCAGACCCGACGGGGTTCTTGCCATGTGCGTGCGTGAGTTGACTGCTCACCTCACGCCATCCTTGACTGGTTGGGCACATCTTGACCTCACCACTAATGCAACCGTACGGGTCGTCGTTGTCGGTGCGGTGAACTTTGGACCCCGGACCAGCCTGATCACTTGGCTGCGATACCCAAGCAGCGACAAGCTGGCTGGGGATATCTATGCTACTCGAAAGTTAGGAGATGAATTGCCTTGTATGGAATGGGAAAGACGAATATTATGGAGGTGGGAGACAGCTAGACTCTGGAATAATTGGCCGGCTGAGAGTGTAACTGCTTTTTACATCACGAGAGTGCAAAAACAATGCTCCATTAGATGCCCTATAAGTAAAAAGAAATTACTCCAAATTTGCAACACCTTCAAAATAGGGCACCAAGTGTTGCAAATCGGCATTTTACTTGTAAGAAGCATTTAAAAGTTTCTTAATATGATAAAAATTTAGAGTAATGTAAATCACGAGTACGAGTAAGCTGCAATTGATTGTGGTTGTGCTATTACCGTGGATAATTAGTTCAACACTTCAAAGCAAAGAGAGGAGCGGGATCATAATGGATTTGGTGTGGAGTGGTGAAGCCTGGGATTGAAGTGAAGAAGACTGAATATTTCCTCCCAGACGGGATTCTCATTGACATAAAGCTGTCGTAACTCGTAACCTCACAGCATCATTGTCAGCTGACTCTGGAGGAGGTTGAGCAGAGCACGATTGCAATCAAATCACGGCATCTCTGTCCGAAGCCCATGTGGCAGAGCACCTCAAGCAGATAGTCCCATATGACGGAATCAAATGCCTTCGCAATATCCAGCTTCAGGAAGATTGCCCCTTTCTTGGCTCTATGGAAACTCTGGACGAGATTTTGAACATACAGAAAATTGTCTTGGATCGATCTTCCTTTGAGGAAGGCACTTTGGCTCATAGATATTAGATGCTGCATAGTTGGCGCCAGTCTATTGGCAAGGAGTTTTCCCAGGATCTTAGCAACACTGTGGGAAAGACTTATTGGGCGATAATCAGCAGCGCGTAGAGCATTTTCTTTCTTCGGGATTAGGACAATGAATGCAGAGGTCAATAGGTTCCAGTTTCTAGCATCAAGGGCGGAGAGCTGGTTAAGGGCATTCAGCAAATCCACCTTAATCGTGTGCCAACATCTTTTGAAGAAAAGCCCAATGAAACCGTCCGGGCCCAGTGCCTTCTCTGCTGCCATTTCTTTAATAGCTTTGCCCAGCTCATCCAAGTCAAATGGGTGATCCAGGTGTGTCAGGTCTGCAGATGGCAGATTAAGATTAGACAAGTTCATTCGCAGAGTGGCGCTTTCCGGTTAACCCAACAAGGAGATGAAGTGATTTTTGAGGACTGCTGCCTTGTCCTCATGGTCAGAAGCAACATGGCCACAATGATGAAGGAAGGGGATATGATTCTTCCTTCTTCTGCTGTTGGCGCGAAGGTGAAACAGCTTGGTGTTCGCGTCACCAACTCTGATCCAAACTAATCTTGATCGTTGCCTCCATCTTATTTTTTGAATAGCAGCGAGGGCAAGCAGCCTCCCCTTTAGCAACGCACGCAAGTCAAGCTCCTGTTGTGTTAGTGACCGGTTCTCCATCGCGAGGTCAAGCTGCAATATGACCTCGGAGGCAACTGCAGAACAGAATCTTCTCTCTTTGATCAGGTTTTTACTCCACTTTTTGAGGGCTTTGGCTGTTCTAGTAAGCTTGATGTGCAGCTTCCGAATGCAATCATTGGTATGTAGTTGCTTGGACCATGCCTGGGAGACAACCTCACTGAAGCCATCCTCGTTTGGCCACCAAGCCTCGAACCGGAATCCAGAGAAGTGACGCGCTTGAATCTTCTTCATGATCAGAGGGCAATGGTCAGAGATGTCAGTGGATCCCGGCAGTAGCTGGAAGTCAGGGTATCTTGATTCCCACTCCTCAGTGAACAGCACTTTGTCTATCTTGGTTAGGGTAGAATTCAGCCTTTCATTTGACCAGGTGAAGCGGCGTCCGATCAGCGGCAACTCCTTTAAATGCAGGTCATCAATGGCGGCACGAAAGGCACGGATCATACGAAGGTTGATATTGCTGTTGCTCTTCTCGGATGCACGGCTAATAAGGTTAAAGTCTCCAAGTACGACCCATCCTGACGGAGCCAAGGCTTTGATGTGTCTGATCTCATTCAAGAAGTTGAGTTTGTCCTCGTCAGATTGTGGGCCGTAGACCCCTATCAATAGCCAAGGCGAGTTGCAGCAGAGGTCGGTGATCAACGCGGACACTGAGAAAGTCCCCTGTAGCAGCGGTTGCGGAGTAACTTTGATGTGATCAGAGGAGGCGGCAATGAGGATGCCCCCTCTGGTGCCAACAGCAGGAAGGAAAACAAAGTTGTCCATGAAGGAGGGATCCAAAGTTTCGGCGATGATGCTGTTAGAGATAGAATCCAGCTTTGTCTCTTGTAGACAGACAAGCTTACAGTGGTGATCTCGAACAACGCCAGCAACAACTCGGCGTCTCGCGGAATTGTTTAGGCCTCTTACATTCCAGCTTAAGATCGCACTATCCATAACCAAACCAAAACACAACTGGGCAGGACCGGACAGAAGCACATGCAGACTTGGAGCCATAGTAGGTAAGAGCAGCAGGTACAGACTTAAAGAGACAAGCAGCAGGCGAAGTGAAGAGGTTGCAAGGCAGCAAGTTGGCCGAGACCGCTCTTCTCGACATGAAGCAGTGGCGTACAATCATTGGGAACCTGGGAGCAGCCACCATGGCCGGCAGCAACCGAGCTACTGCACGACCGCCGTGGTCGGCAGACTTGTGGAGGCGGAGGCCGAGGTACATCTTCCCTTCTTCGTTGTGGCGGCGGTCAAATCGGTGACCACGTCGATGAAGTGGGGTGGGAGGGGCCTCTGGTAGATGTCCTTGTACCGCTGAATATCGTCAGGGGCCGGCGGCTCGGCCGTCGTCTGGCCGTGCTTCTTGAGAAGGACGAGCTGGACCTTGGCCATGGTGGAGAGGCCGTGGCTCGGCAGTGAAGCAAGGCGACCACTACGCCGCTGGTCGGAGGTGCGAGCAGAGTCTGGGCGAGGGGGGCGGGGGGCTAAGCATCGGCGGCGATGGCGGCGGTGGGGGGAGCAGGGGAGATGGCGCTGGGGAGCAGAAAGATGCAATGAAGCGGTCGATCTGTCCCTGTGGGCTAATAGGAGGAGTGGTGGCTTGGGCCGGCCCAAAAGAGATCAGGTCCGGAAGCGGGCCGTTCGCTACAGGGCCCACCTCGGTAAGGATTCCGAGCTGGCGCGGGCCAATACCGCTCAGCCCAGCATGCAGCCTAGCTGGCACAACCACGGATTCGCCATCGCACTCTGGCAGTTGCATGTCCATGCATGCAATGGCCTCCACAGCCAAGCACGGGAGTGATCCGGGGAGGCCAGGTCGCGCCTGGTCCACATGCAGCAGCAGAGTGTTGGCAGCTGTGACAGCAATAGCAGGCACGCCTCCCAGCTCGGCAGAGGGTTCAGTAAACATGAACATGGGATCTGTCTCCTGCACCGGGTCGGAAAGGTGGTGGGCAGCTTCTTCTCTTGGGTGGTCGCATGCGACCAGCGCTGGGGGTGGGGCGTCATGCTTGTCTCCAGTGGCGTGGCCGTCAGGCGGCATGGCAGTGTCGGCGCCCGTCCCAGCCTGGTTAGCAGTGGCTATGCCAGGATAGTTGACGCCGTCACTGCCGAGAGCGCCGTCATCACGCACAGGAGTATCCACGGCCAGCGCGCAGTTAGGGCCAGCACCGTCCACCTGACGTTGATGCCGGCCGTGATGGCGGCCCTGCGCGCCATGCTTCGAGTGGCTACCGGAGCCAGGGCCATGAGAGGACGGCCAAGGGTTGGAGCCGCCTCCTGCAGCTCCCAGGTCGGCACCGGAGGTCGCGCCACCGCCTGGGCCTTCCTGGTCGTCGCGGCCGGCGAAGTTGAGGCGCGAGTGCATGGGTCCCCGCTGCTGCCGAGGAGGGAAGGTCCCGTCCTCGAAGTGCAGATTCCACCGGTAGTGCCACTTGGCTGAGTCGTCGCGAGGAGGCGAGTCGAGGTCGTCGGAGGGGATGCCGCTGTTGGCGCTGTGGGAGCTCGCCGGGCTGCCCCGGAAGGGTGGCTCCACCGGCTCGGCGGAGTAGTCATGGATGCGGTCGAGGTGAATGAGGACCGGGTACGCCAGCAGGCTGACCGGCTCCGACCGGCTTGGCTCGTCGCAACGATTCTCCAGGAACCTCCTGTGGAAGCTTGCCGAGGACTGGTCAGGAGGTTCCTCGACGGTTAGGGTTCCCCTGGTAGCGATCTTGGTCGGGTCCTGGACCCAAACCCAGGTGCAACAGCACGCGGATTCCTCGTCACTGAAGGCGCCTTCTTCGATGTGGTCGACGATGGCAGGGGCGGGGAAGAGCTGCTCCACATCTTGAGGCGTCCAGACGTGCCGTGGTGGCCCCTCGAGGCAGACGCGCGCCTTGAACGGCAGGCGGATCATGGTGGCACCAGCTCACCTGGACCAGGCGGAGAGCCTGAGCACCGCGTTGCCGATGCGCAGCACGCCCGGCGGGCGCAGGGCCACCCCACGGTAGCGCTGGTCGGAGAAACGGATGAGGAAGTCGCCGGGCTCGAAAACGGAGACGTGCATCTGTGTGCGGGCGATGCCGAACTGTATGGACGCCGCCACGGAAACGTCTTGCACCGTGAAGTTGGGACGGTTCCCAAGTACCGTGGCGATAACGGCGTGGCGCTCGAGATCCCGATCCGCGTCGGCGAGGGCAGGCCGCCACGCGATCGTGGCGGAGACCATCCTAGGGCGCAGGTGGACGTCCGGCACCGGGTTCTCCACGGCGACAGCGGGAGCGGCAGCAGCTGCGGCGAGGGGGGGCGCGGCTGCGTTTGGTGAGTGGGGGGCGGGGATGACACAGGAGGTTGCGGCGGCGGGGGGTGCAGGGATGGTGGCCTTGCGGTGGTGGTTGAGCTCGCGGGCACTGGAGACGTGCCCGGAGCGGGAGCACAAGAGGCACCGAGGGAGGTTGGTGCACGAAGCAACACGGTGTTTGGGCGAGAGACGTCGGAAGCAGTAGCCCTCCGCACGCGTCATAAATAGATGCTGGATGCGGGTGAGGGGGCGAGGGAGAGGGTTGCGCTGCCGTCCACCATTGATGGTGTGCCTCCTAGGCCGGTCACGGCGCCACCAGTATGGGGGCCTGACCGTCTGCCAGCCCTGGCCGCCATGAATGCCGGAGCTGCTGGCTTTAGGGTGGCGCCTCGGGTGGCCGTTGGGAGGCGTGCCCACGACCGGCCGCGGGGGCGGACGGAGTGAAGGCCCAACCACCACCGAGTTAAGTCTGGGCGCAAGCAACCCATCCCTGACGGAGGTTGCATCGGCAGATCCAGCAGCAGGGCTCGAGAGGGTGTCACGGTAGGAGGATGGGCAGCGAACTGCTAACGGTGGGGGTGGGCCTGGAGGAGGTGGTGGGAGGGGTCGGTCTGAGCTGGGGGAGGTCGGCGAGCGGCCGGCCATGGGCGCGCCGCCGCCGCAGACGGGGCGAGGGCAAGCAGCTAGGCGGAGCGGAGCGCTAGCGAGGGCGTAGCCACTGTCTTTCCGTGGATGATAATAATATACAGTGTGATATACCAATACAAATAAACGGGGAAATGAAGGACTTTGACGGACTGTTGATAGTTCAGCAGCAGATGGAACTTTCAGAAGAGAAATAATCGCCCAATGGAACGGAAGGGAGGTATAAGAGTCTCTCAGCCCAAAGGGAGTGCGATGAGATGTGACCGCTGCCGGTGGACTAAACATTGACAGTGTGAAAAGGGGAATTCGATACTTCTTGGAAACTTGCTGTTTGCGTGGAATAATCTAACTCACGTCAGTCTTTCGTGATTTTTCCTTTTCTTTAATCCACAACATATCAGTCAATTCCGTCCACCCGTCAACGGGCTGTCTGTTTTCTTTTTCTTTTTTTAATTTGATGGTTCCTCTAGAATCTTTACTAGTCTACAAAACTAAAGTATGTGAATTGTAAGGCAAAAATTTGGAACATCGATAATGCCAAGCTAGTTGGGCACACTGGAACGGTTGGAGATGGCTATGGTAATTGAATTGCCGGGAAACATACATTGGAATGATAGGAGATAAGATATGGTGATTGAATTGTGTAGACGATGTATGCAAAGACACATACAGTGGAGGACGGAAGGCAAGTAAAGCCCGACGGAATTGACTGGTTGAGAGATGTTTTTTCAGAAGAAAAAACAATAGTTCACTGGAATCAAGGGACAAGTCTTAGACCATTATTGAGGGCAATGAGATGTGACTGCCGATTGTGGATTGAAGATATGATAAGACTATCTGTGCCTGCAGTGCAGTGCCATGGTACGTCTATGTTCTATATTTCTCTCAGCATTTTGCTTTGAAGAATTGGCATTACAAGTTTCTTGCATGCTAAATTGTTCTAAGTACTTACTCGCGGTTGAGCTATCACCGTGGAATTAGGTCAGACACTTCAAAGGAAAGAGAAGGGGCGAGGAAGAAGATGCTGATTGTTAGAACTAGCTCAAAGAAGTTGCCCATTGAAGATGCTGCTATCAAGCTATAAATAAGTTTGATGAGAGAAAACTGTTGAAGTGTATATGTGGATTTCCTAGCCTGTTTAGGTGCTTAAACTTGCAACCAAGATGTTCAGGGTTCAAAACCTAGTTAAGGCAATAAATGATAATTACGGCAATGCCCCCGCTTCCGCTGCCCACGTCATAGAGTCAAAAGGAGCACATACCTGAGGGGGAGTGTTGGCTAGTGCATGAAGCTTAACATGGCATCAAAGCTAAGGTCTTGAGTTTAAATCCTGGCTTCCGCAATTTATCCAAAAATTGTTGCTTCCTCCCCCCCCGGCCACGTATAGGCTACGTAATATTTTTACTTTTTAATATAAAATGTTATATATTTCTAAATATAAGAATATCTCCAGCAGGAATAAGAAACTGCAGCGCGGCTCGGTCTTTTCCTCGGTCACTCAGTAATATGATTGATTACTTGGTTCTATTAGTGAAACCCTAGCTACGTACTTGAATAAACCTTGAAATGTGAAAAAAAAAGGAATTCGTTACTTTTTCAAAACTTTGCTGTTTTGCGTGAAATCTGTCTCACGTCAGTCTTTCTTTAAATTTTCTATCCTTTTTTCCACAACATATCAATCATTTCCATTCACCTGTTGACGGGCTGTCTTTGTTGGATTGTTTTTTTAATTTGCAGGTTCCTCTAGAATCTTTACTGGTCTACAAAGTTAAAGTATGTGAATTGTAAGGCTAGAAATTTGGAACAGCGACGGCGACATGCTATTTTGGTATATCAGAACGGTAGGAGATAGATATGTTGATTGAATTGTGTGGACGATGTACATTGGAATGGTAAGAGATAAGATATAGTGATTAAACTGTGTGGGCAACGTATGCAAAGACAAATACTGCGGAGGAGGAGGGCAAGTAGAGTCGGACGGAATTGACTGGTTGAGAAATGATTTTTCAGAACCAAAAAAAAAAAAGTTCAGTGGAACCCAACGGACAAGTCTTAGACCATTCTTGAGGGCAATGCGATGTGACTGCTGATTCTGGACTAAAGATATGGACTATGTGTGCTTGCAGAGCAGTGCCATGGTATGTCCCTGTTCTATATTTTTCTCAGAATTTTGCTTTTAAGAATTGGTATTTCTAGTTTCTTGCATGCTAAATTGTTAGAGGTAATGCTTTTTCAGTCATGAGTGCCGGTAGACAGTTACTTAGTCGTGGACGTGGTTGAGCTATTACCGTGGATAATTAGGTCAACACTTCAAAGCAAATAGAAAGGCTCAGAAAGAAGATGCTGATTGTTAGAACTAGCTTACGGAAGTTGCCCACTGAAGATGCTGTTATCACGCCATAAATTAGTTTGATGAGAGAAAACAATCTGATGAGTGACCTTACCACTAACAGACAGCTGCTACGATTCTTTTTTTGTTTCAATATCCACAACAAATCTCCCCAAGCCGTACCAACAAATTTTTGAATATGAAACAGTTAGACCTCTGAACATAATTTCTAAATATCATTTCATTAAAGGAGTATGTTTCTACGAAAAAAACTAACGCCCACACGTGTGTCATCTTGCACATCGCCCGCACGCCTCCATTACCACTCATTTTGTCACGTGTGAACAGATGACATCAGCAGTAATTTTTTCGATTTTCGGCTTAAAAACGTTTTATCTCCTAATTAAAAAATCGAATTAAAAATCCATTTTCATCATTAAATCCGTCTCGACGAGATCTTCAAAACCACACCCCATGTTGATATGTTTCGATGAAAAAAATTCCCAAAAATTGCCATGATTTTTACACTCTAGTTGCCATAGTGCTTAAACTAAAGTTGCCATGTGGCAATTTTCGTTTATAGAGCATGGCAATTTTATTATTTTGATGATGGCAATTCCAGTACTTTGACCATAAAAATTATTTTTTGTATGAACCATGGCAATTTTAAGTGCATGTATCATGGCAATTTTAGTTTATGGTTCATGACAAGTCTAGTTTCTTAATTTCCCGTTTTATAATATGTCAAAATTTACTTTTAAATGTAGAAAAAAATATCTGAAACATATCATGGCAATTTCAGTTTAAACACCATGGCAATTCATGTGCAACAGACATGATAATTTTTAACCAAAAAAAATTCGTCGAAATATATTGATATAAGATCTAGTTTCGAAGATCTCGTCGCGACGGATTTAATGATGAAAACAGATCTTCGATCGGATTTTTCATTTAAGAGATAAAACATTTTAAAAACAGAAAATCCAAAAAGATTCTCACATGCATGCATGCGGTGACGTGGCGTAGTCTGTGTGTTATAGGACGTGTGGGCGGGTTTCGCTCCTACCACGCCCACACGTGTGGTGGGAGTCAAACCCGCCCACACGCCCTATAACACACAGACTACGCCATGTCACCGCATGCATGCATGTGGAAATCTTTTTGGATTTTCGTTTTTAAAATGTTTTATCTCTTAAATAAAAAATCCGATCTAAGATCCGTTAAATCCCTTGCGACGAGATCTTCGAAACTAGATCTCATATCAATATATTTCGACGAAATTGTTTTTGGTTAAAAGTTGCCATGCCTATTGGACATGAATTGCCATGATGTTTACACTAAAATTGCCACGATATGTTTCAGTTATTTTCTTCTATATTTAAAAATAAATTTTAACATATTATAAAACGGGGAATTAATAAAACAAGACTTGCCATGCACCATAAACTAAAATTGCCATGATAAATGCACTTAAAATTGTCATGGTTCATAAAAAAAATTCATGGTCAAAGTACTGAAATTGCCATCATAAAAAAACTAAAATTGCCATGATCTACAAACTAAAATTGTCACATGGCAACTTTAGTTTAAGCACCAGGCAACTACAGTGTAAATATCATGGCAACTTTTGTGCAAAAACAAATTTCGTCGAAACATATCAACATGGGCTCTAGTTTTAAAGATCTCGTCGAGACGGATTTAATGGTGAAAACGGATTTTCAATTCGCTTTTCTAATTAGAAGATAAAACATTTTTAAGTCAAAAACCAAAAAAAATTCTGCTGATGTCATCTGTTTATACGTGGTAAAATGAGTGGTGATGGAGGCGTGTGGGCGATGTGTAAACGCCCACAAGTGTGGGCGTTAGTTTTTCCGTTCCCATTTGCATACTTATTTATTTTGGTATATCGCCTTGTGGGATGCCGTTCCAGAGCGGCAATGCATGCCGCGGCGGCAGCGTGGAGCGGCCACCACGGCTGGGGACGGCGACGGCGACGGATTGCCAACCCGCCATTAATTTCGCATGGCCCATAGATTAGGAAGCTGAGGCCAGATTGTAAACTCGGTAGACAGTGATTAGTTTGGCGAGCGAGCTTACCAGGCGGCAGCAGCCATGTGAGGAGGAAGCCATCCCTGATGAGCTCCTCGTAGTCGCCGGCATTCACGTCGCCGGACGCCGCGAGCACCGGCACGGCGGTGGCGGTGCAGCCCTCCAGAGCGTAGCCGCCGTCAATCCCGCCCGTCTCGTTGTACCACCCTCCCGCGCGGACAAACGTGTTGTTCCGGCACACCGTGTCCACCAGCCCCGCTCGGCGCGCCGTCCACGGCGCCGGCGGCTTCGTGCAGTTGTAGAAGACGAGGTTCTTGTTGAGAGAGCTGATGGAGAACGGGTGGCCGACTTTGGTTGCCGTATCGGCCGTCGGGACGTGGCAGCCTTTGGAGCTCGAACTATTGGAGAAGCCGCCGAGCTTGTGGACGTAGGAGACGAGCAAGGAGCCGTTGCTGTAGAAGATTTCGAGAATCTGCAGCCCGAACCCGGGCTCGTAGTACCCGAGGTAGGGGACGCCTTCGTTGCAGTTGACCTGGAACCCCATCTGGGCGCACCGGTTCTCCTCAGAGCCCGAGACGACACCGAACGGGATGGAGACTGTCAGGTTGCCGCATTTCCCCGGCATGCAGCCGCCGACGTCTGGTGCCGCGGCGAGCATCGGTGCTGGGATGATCGCCGAGAGGACGACGACAGCCAAGAGGAGGAGGCGAGGCCCGAGCCATGGGAGGAGCATACGAGGAGGAGGATGACTCCGGCCGATCGAGGACGACAGTGGGCAACGCATGCAGTGTGTAGGATATTTCTTTTGGCACCAAATGGACAGAGGAGAATAGTACCAGGACGAACTGCGATATCCATGGACCATGGTACGAGCGAGAGG
The DNA here is from genome assembly GCF_018294505.1 of Triticum aestivum. Lineage (NCBI taxonomy): Eukaryota > Viridiplantae > Streptophyta > Magnoliopsida > Poales > Poaceae > Triticum > Triticum aestivum. Next base: position 18,897,260 of record NC_057802.1, on the reverse strand, counting down.
ATATGTGATATGAGGAGGGGAGGGGTGACGAGTCCCTTTTTTCCTGGCAAAGTGTGAGTGGTGTGCCGGAAAGTTTGACTGCAAGGCAACCAGCGTCCACACACGCACGAGAACTCCACCAGCCCCGGTCGTGGTCGAGCGAGCAGTGATGCGACCGGACCGGCCAAGGATGATGCCAATCCGGGGCCGATCGGTGCCGGGTAGTGTACGCTGTTGTCGGCCATGGATGGACCCATGGGTGAGCTAGTTGGATATACTTGTGCGAGGACTGGTAACGGTACTCGTAAACCACCAGTGAACTCTAAGCACGGACCGGTAAACCTCCATGCTGGTCATGGCGTGTGCGTACACCTACGACAACACTACGTAGTGTGTGTTTACTGACGGACCTGTTGACACCAAATGGCAATTAAATTGATGCTATGTTCAGAAGTTGTCCACAAGGGGTACCAAGCGCGTTGTCATCAGTCGTTACAACCTGGTAGGTAGGTAGAGTACTCACCGGGTTCTAATAACTATATAAACAATCAGTAGCAACCATGTATTTTCTCGACCCAGCCGACCCTAGAGTTGTTTAGTGCCGACTTCAGGGTTCAGAGTGTTGATCCGGTCGTCGTCCGTACGGTTAGGCTGGGTGTAGTATATTGCCTTCCTTTCCACTTGTGTTCATGAGCATCTACTAATCTAAACTTTTTTTTTCGGGGATCTACTGATCTAAACTGGTACCCACTTGCAGTAGATTAGTTTACGGGCTACAGCAAACCGCCGAAGCTTCGTGCAAGTAGTTAACATTCAGTTACCGGATCCAAACAGGATAGAAAGACAGACAGGCACTACCACTCAACTCATCAGAAACTAGCAGCTATTACATAGACGAGAATGCTCTGCCTTGGAAGCCAAGAAGGAAGGGAGACAGGCAACGCTACACATTTACCCGACCGTCACTCGTGGGCCGCACCAAAACACACCATAATCCGCTGGCCAATGCCCCGGCACGACGATGAAATGCATCTAGCCGCTGGAAGAAATGTCAGCCCGAGATAAGGAGAAAAAACAGAGGTAAATGGAACCTGTACGGAAGATGGAAAGGATCGCACCAACCAGCGCAAGGTCAATGGCATGACACTAACGAACCAAAGATATATGCAGAGCCGCCATGATTTGGGCACGACTAGAGAGAGAGAGAGAGAGAGAGAGAGATGATTGATTGCCTGGTTTCCAAGCGTCCTAGCTAGCATTCCAGGAAATGGATTAAAGAGATGATTTGCGGCGGGTGAACTTACGTGCAGAGGGAGGAGGGCGCACCCATGTCAGGAGGAAGCCATCCTTGACGAGCTGCAGGTAGTCGCTCGCGTTCGTCCTGCCCGACGACGAGCCCAGCACCGGCACGACGATAGCGTCGCAGCCGTCCAAAGCGTAGCCAGAGTAGTTCCCAGTGGCGTCGTAACGCACTCGCGCGCGGGCAAACGCCTTGCTCCCGTTCCCGCACCTCACCCCCGTCTGCGCCAGCTCTCTGTCCCGACGAGCCACAGCCACAGCCGCCGCCGCGCCCTTCTCCGTGCAATTGTACAAGATGAGGTTCATATTGCCAGGATAGATCCTGAACCAGATGCTGAGTTTGGCAGAGGTGTTCCAGATCGGTGTTCCAGATTTTTTGGTCTGATATATATACAAAATGAGATTTTGTCTGACTAAAAATATTATTTTAAGTATTTAAAATGCATGAAAAAATCTGAAAGTTTTTTCTCAGATTGTAGTTAGAATGTAATGTTGTTCTGCAAAATTTGAAGTTTATATGTTGTGTCGTTTGAGAAAAACAAAAAAAACAAATGCGTCTGCATGGATCACAATTCAGAAATGGATGGCAAAGATAAGGGGTACCATGTAGCCTGAGCTACAGAAAACCACACTCTAAATGTATTTCATTCAAATCAATTTTTGAAATATGCTCCAGCTTGGTTGTAACTGGGGACTTGAGGCTAGAAGTAGACGATTTCCATCATCTAAGTGAGAAAAATTCTTGCTTAAATCAACAGCCTGATTATTCAGCAGCAGATGGGTTTTCAAAAGAGTAAATCGTCCAGCGGAACGAAAACAAGGTGCAATAGTCTCTCAGCCACATGGGGTGGGGACGCGATGTGATTGGTGCCCGTGGACTAAAGCTTGACCAAGTACCCCACCCCAAGCTCCATAGAATCGGTACGATTCATCATTGAAAACAAATATCGCATTTATTAATCGTTTATTCCTATGTTCTGGAATTTTGATCTTAGAATGATGATGCAGATTAATTTAGAGGATTACTGGCACATGTCGACCGCATTATGCTATCCGGGTAGAGGCACACAAACTCCATGGTCGCGTTGCTGTACCGGCACTGACCGCTGCTAGAGACTCAGGTGGGGCAGTCCCCGATGCCAGTTCCTGCCAAATCCAGGACGGTGCACAGATGGTGCCATATTACCACTAGCAATGGCAGACGGTGACAGGTCTCGCATCTCTCACCTTTTTGTTAGAGGAATCCATATCTCACTAGTCATTTTAAATGTATATTGTCATTCCTAATCAATCTTCAACTATGCTCCAGCTTGTTTGAACTGTTAGAATAGTCATTATGGTATACGACTTCTAGTCCAAGTCAGTTGTATCCTACCCCAAGTCGGTTTGTACCCTCTTATATACTCTTGTATGCCGCACCAAATCATCAATAAGCAACAGTTTTATTCAGCTTTCATGGTATCAGATACCGGTCCCAGGGTTTAGGGTATGGCTCCGCCAACGCCACCGCCGCCGCCGCCGCCCAGCTACTTCGAGCGCCAGGCCGCACTCATCGCCAAGGCTGCCAACGCCGCGGCCGCTTCTCTCCCGGCCTCACCATAGCTCCACAAAACTACCCTGCACTCATCCTCGCCGCACCAATATCTCTTGCTGACACAATCTCCGACGTCAGCCCCTACATCCCCATAGTTCTTGATCTCGCCGCCCACAACTATTATCATTGGAGACATCTCTTCGATCTCCACCTCGGCCGCTGCAACCTGCGCTCGCATGTCGTCGCCAACTGTCTTCCCCGCCCCGACGATCCGCAATGGTTGAAAGACGATCCCGCGATCGTCCAGTGGTTCGACACCCGCATCACCACCGAAATCTTCAACATGCTCGATCACGACGGCGCCACCGCTGCCAACATCTGGCACTCCCTCCGTCAGCTCTTCCAAAGCAACACCAACGCTCGGAAAAACGCTCTCCACACCGAGCTTCGCAATATGGTGCAAGGAGACGCCCCGGTGAACCTGTTCTGCCAGCGCGTTAAGACCATTGGTGATGAGCTCCGCGAACTCGGCGATACAGTTAGCGACTCACAGCTAATCAATATCGTCGTCGTCGGCCTCAGCGAAGACTTTGCCAAGCAAGCCTCGTTCATACCGATGATACGGCCCCCTCCTACCTTCGCTGAAGTTCGTTCCTTGCTACAACTCGCGGCGGAAACACAAGCTCGCAAGGACTCTCGCCCCAAGGTCTTTCATGCTGCGGCTCATCCTCCTCTGCCGTCTACACCAGCGCCGCCTTCCAGGCCGGCTCCTGCCGCCGGGCCGTCCGCATCGTCATCTGTTCAACCGCCCCAGGCTGGCATCCTAGTCCGAACTACCGCGGCAAAAACCCTATCTACAGGCCGCCGTCGACTCGTTCGGTTCCGCCTACAACATCACCAGCACCGAGTCCTGCACCACCCACCAGTGCTCCATCTGCGGTTGCATGGCGGTCTCCTCATGATCCTTGGACGGGGCTTGTTCAAGCATGGCCCATGCCCTGGTCTGCTCCGTCCACCCTCGGTGCTCCGCCGGCATACTCAGGTGCCTGGCAACCCGGCCTTCGGCCGCCTACTGGTGCTCCCGGGGTTCTCAACCCCCGACAACCGGCCAATGCCTATCACGCCGCCCCGACGTATGCTCCTTATGGTCATTACAGCACCGACGGCGGCGCCTACTACACACCTCAGCCGGCCGTGCTCCCGACGCCACCCCCACCACAGCCGGCCAATGCCTGCTACACTCCCCAGCCGGCCCTACTGCCTTCACCATCGTATCCGCCGGCACTGCTTCCGACGGCACCCTCGCCTGCGACGCCGAGCTGGGATCAAGCTGCCTTTCTCCAGGCCATGAATAACTTTGCTGCACAAGGAAACTCAGGTACGGATTGGATCTTTGATTCAGGGGCCTCTAGTCATATGTCCGCATCTAGTAATTGGTTATCTTCTTGCACTAAATCTCCTTTCCCTTCCATTATCCTTGGAGATGGATCATCTATTCCTATATATTGTGTTGGTCAGGCTCAACTTCCCTCTTCCACCAAACCTCTTTTACTTCGTGATGTTCTAGTTGCACCCGCCCTCATTAAAAATCTTATCTCTGTTCGCCAATTTACTTGCGACAATCTAGTTTCGGCTGAATTTGACCCTTTTGGTTTATCTGTGAAGGATTACCTGACCAAGGCCGAGATCGCTCGCTTCAATAGCTCCGGTGATATTTATTCTCTTAATGGAGTTCCTGCCGCCACCCCTCCAACATCCATGCTGGCCTCCGTCGATCTCTGGCATCGTCGCTTGGGCCATCGCAACCCCGCCGTCTTAGCTTCTATACTTAGTGAATTTACCATACCATGTAATAGAGACTCTCATAATTCTGTGTTTTGCGAGTCTTGTCAATTAGGCAAACATGTGCGTCTTCCCTGTGACGCCCCCGATTTGACCGTACACTAATCATGCACGCAAATGTGTACGATCACGATCAGGGACTCATGGGAAGATATCACAACACAACTCTACAACATAAATAAGTCATACAAGCATTATAATACAAGCCAGGGGCCTCAAGGGCTCGAATACAAGTGCTCGATCATAGACGAGTCAGCGGAAGCAACAATATCTGAGTACAGACATAAGTTAAACAAGTTTGCCTTAAGAAGGCTAGCACAAAAGTAGCAACGATCGAAAAGGCAAGGCCTCCTGCCTGGGACCTCCTAACTACTCCTGGTCGTCGTCAGCGGCCTGCACGTAGTAGTAGGCACCTCCAGTGTCGTAGGTGTCGTCGTCGACGGTGGCGTCTGGCTCCTGGACTCCAGCATCTGGTTGTGACAACCAGATAGAAAAGAAAAGGGGGAAAAGAGGGAGAGAAGCAACCGTGAGTACTCATCCAAAGTACTCGCAAGCAAGGAGCTACACTACATATGCATGGGTATATGTGTAAAGGGGCATATCAGTGGACTGAACTGCAGAATGCCAGAATAAGAGGGGGATAGCTAGTCTTGTCGAAGAATCATGCACGCAAATGTGTACGATCACGATCAGGGACTCACGGGAAGATATCACAACACAACTCTACAACATAAATAAGTCATACCAGCATTATAATACAAGCCAGGGGCCTCGAGGGCTCGAATACAAGTGCTCGATCATAGACGAGTCAGCGGAAGCAACAATATCTGAGTACAGACATAAGTTAAACAAGTTTGCCTTAAGAAGGCTAGCACAAAAGTAGCAACGATCGAAAAGGCAAGGCCTCCTGCCTGGGACCTCCTAACTACTCCTGGTCGTCGTCAGCGGCCTGCACGTAGTAGTAGGCACCTCCAGTGTCGTAGGTGTCGTCGTCGACGGTGGCGTCTGGCTCCTGGACTCCAGCATTTGGTTGTGACAACCAGATAGAAAAGAAAAGGGGGAAAAGAGGGAGAGAAGCAACCGTGAGTACTCATCCAAAGTACTCGCAAGCAAGGAGCTACACTACATATGCATGGGTATATGTGTAAAGGGGCATATCAGTGGACTGAACTGCAGAATGCCAGAATAAGAGGGGGATAGCTAGTCCTGTCGAAGAATCATGCACGCAAATGTGTACGATCACGATCAGGGACTCACGGGAAGATATCACAACACAACTCTACAACATAAATAAGTCATACCAGCATTATAATACAAGCCAGGGGCCTCGAGGGCTCGAATACAAGTGCTCGATCATAGACGAGTCAGCGGAAGCAACAATATCTGAGTACAGACATAAGTTAAACAAGTTTGCCTTAAGAAGGCTAGCACAAAAGTAGCAACGATCGAAAAGGCAAGGCCTCCTGCCTGGGACCTCCTAACTACTCCTGGTCGTCGTCAGCGGCCTGCACGTAGTAGTAGGCACCTCCAGTGTCGTAGGTGTCGTCGTCGACGGTGGCGTCTGGCTCCTGGACTCCAGCATCTGGTTGTGACAACCAGATAGAAAAGAAAAGGGGGAAAGAGGGAGAGAAGCAACCGTGAGTACTCATCCAAAGTACTCGCAAGCAAGGAGCTACACTACATATGCATGGGTATATGTGTAAAGGGGCATATCAGTGGACTGAACTGCAGAATGCCAGAATAAGAGGGGGATAGCTAGTCCTGTCGAAGACTACGCTTCTGGACATCTCCATCTTGCAGCATGTAGAAGAGAGTAGATTGAACTCCTCCAAGTAGCATCGTATAGCATAATCCTACCCGGCAATCCCCTCCTCGTCGCCTTGTTAGAGAGCGATCACCGGGTTGTATCTGGCACTTGGAAGGGTGTATTTTATTCAGTATCCAGTTCTAGTTGTCATAAGGTCAAGGTACAACTCCGGGTCGTCCTTTTACCGAGGGACACGGCTATTCGAATAGATAAACTTCCCTGCAGGGGTGCACCACATAACCCAACACGCTCGATCCCATTTGGCCGGACACACTTTTCTGGGTCATGCCCGGCCTCGTAAGATCAACACGTCGCAGCCCCACCTAGGCTCAACTGAGAGGTCAGCACGCCGGTCTAAACCTATGCGCGCAGGGGTCTGGGCCCATCGCCCTATGCACACCTGCACGTTGCGTACGTGGCCGGAAGCAGACCTAGCCCCCTTAATACAAGCGCGAGCTTACGGTCCAATGCGGCGCGCGCCACTCAGTCGCTGACGTCAAAAGAGCTTCGGCTGATACCACGACGTCGGGATACCCATAACTACTCCCACGTAGATGGTTAGTGCGTATAGACCAAATGGCCAGACTCAGATCAAATACCAAGATCTCGTTAAGCGTGTTAAGTATCCGCGAACGCCGACCAGGGCCAGGCCCACCTCTCTCCTAGGTGGTCTCAACCTGCCCTGTCGCTCCGCCACAAAGTAACAGTCGGGGGCCGTCAGGAACCCAGGCCCACCTCTACCGGGGTGGAGCCACCTGTCCTTTCAGCCCCCTCATCAGAATCACTTGCGGGTACTCCTCGAGCCGACCCGACTTTAGTCACCACATGTGTCATGTATATAATGTATATAGTATATACCCGTGATCACCTCCCGAAGTGATCACGGCCCAGTAGTATAGCATGGCAGACGGACAAGAGTGTAGGGCCACTGATGGAACACTAGCATCCTATACTAAGCAGTAGGATAGCAGATAAGGGTAACAACTGTAGCAACAATGACAGGCTATGCATCAGGATAGGATTAACGGAAAGCAGTAACATGCTACACTACTCTAATGCAAGCAGTATAGAGAAGAATAGGCGATATCTGGTGATCAAGGGGGGGCTTGCCTGGTTGCTCTGGCAAGAAGGGTTCGTCGTCGATGTAGTCGATCACAGGGGTACCGGCAGCGGTCTCGGGGTCTACCGGAAAGAAGTAACGGAGGGGGGACACAGTAAATAACAGAGCAATCAAAGCATAACATGGCAATACGCGGTGTTAGAGGTGATCTAACGCGGCAGGAGGTGATACCGGCGAAGAGGGGAAACATCCGAGAAAGTATTCCCGGTGTTTCGCGTTTTCGGACAGATGAACCGGAGGGGGAAAGTTGCGTGTTCGATATGCTAGGAGTGTGTGGCGGACGAACGGGTTGCGTATCCGGATTCGTCTCGTCGTTCTGAGCAACTTTCATGTATAAAGTATTTTCATCGAAGTTACGGTTTAATTACTATGAATTTCCTAAGTTTTAATGTTTTTCTGAAATTAATTGAATTCGAAAAAGGGAAAAAAGAATAACTTTTGTCACCTAGTACTTCTCTAGCTAGGGTCTATTACAGGTGGGGTCAGGGGGTTGGGTTGACCCAGTCAACTGTGGAATAGTGCAACTGGGTCCCGTGTGTCATTGCCTTTAGTTTAATAAAATGGTTATTAACATGGGTGATCCCACACGTCATTTGCTTAGGCTAAATTAGCACTAAGTAAATACCAACTAACCCTATAACTAAATCTAAACAAGGGCCGGCCTCCATTGGCAGAAGCAACAAAGCAACGGGGCAGTGGCTAAGCAGGCATCAGGCAACAGAAATAAGAGCAGCAGCAGCGGCATAGTAGAAGCAGCAGTGGGCAGTGCAGCGCATGGGTGCCGGCCAGCAGCGTGCAGCGCGCAGCAGCAGGCAGTAGCGGCGCGAATAGCAGGCACGACGCGCACGGGCGCGACCAAGGCGCGGCACGCGCACACGCGGGCGTCGCAAGGGTGCAGCCACGTCGTGCACGGGACGAGCTACAGGGGCGGCGGCGACTCGGATACAAGCGGCAACGGCGCTACGATGCACTAGCGGGAAGAACAAAGAGCGCTATGGCCTCCTGTGAGCTCCAGGAGCTCGTGCGCATCACTGCCGAGGTCTGGGCAGCACGGCAACATCGGGTTCGACAGATATGATGGACGATAAGCTACGGTGGTTGCAGAGGAACATGCTCGAGCTCGAATTCAGGGACAAGGCAAGAGGGGTTCGATGCGGGTGCTCACAGCGGTCACGACGCAGTGGTCGGTGGGGCCGGGGACGGTCGAAGTGGCGGCCATCGACGGCGGTGACGATGATGTACGCAGTGACGACGAGCTCGATGGCGAGCGTACGGGCCTTCCCGGCTTGATTCACTGTTCGAGGACGAAGGAGACGACGAGGAGAATGCTTTTGGACATCTTGGCGCGACGAAGGGAGGTCGGTGGCCGCGGGATCGACGCGACGATGGTGGCGTTGGGTGTGTGTGGGGGAGAGAGCAACGGCGCGGGGAGTGGGGGGAAAGGGGCTAGGGTTTGTCCCGGGGTCGCGGGGGTCGGTCTTATAGCCCAAGGAAGCCGGGGGATGGTCGACACAGCGCCATCGTTGGCCATGGCAGCCTGGATGGCCGCCACGATCTCTTCTCTGTAGCAAGGTAGGGGATGGCTGGTTGTGGGCTGGGCCTTGTACTGTAGGAGTAGGCCGAGTGCGTAATAGTTCCCTCGGCCTTTTCTCTTACCTCCTTTTCTGTCAAACATTTCAATCACTGTTTTGCATTTAAATTTCATACCAAATAAATTTAGTTGACTATGAAACTTGTCACATAAATATTAGTTATTATTTTGGAGAGGCCCACAACGTTTCAAGTCAATTAGAACTACATAAACATTTGTTTATTTCAAGACGTTTATTTTTATTCCTGTCAGACCACTTTATATTTTATTAGGGATTAACTGGTGAGTCAAATGATGTTGGCTACATCACAGCAGTGATCAGGGGAATTTATAGAATAGTGGGAACATTTTAGTTTTACAGTTTGAAGAAAAATGTATTTGACTTTATTTTAAATTTGAAATTGGCTTTGATTTTTATCAAGAGGCAATTTGGCTAAGCTAATCTTGATGACATGGCACCATTAGTGCGAGGTCAGTGTAGCTTAACTACTGGGGTGTTACATTTCCTTTAATTCCTCTAGTTCTTGTAGCACTTATCCCTTTGAATTAATACATTGTAATTTATGGAACTCTCCTATTGCAAGTGTTTCGGGTTTTAAATACTACCTTGTTATCCTAAATGATTTCACCCACTTTGTCTGGACTTTTCCTCTACGCAACAAATCCGAGGTCCATTCTCTTTTCCTTAATTTTCAATGCTATGTGTCTGTTCACTTCTTCCTCCCAATTCGCTTTATCCAATATGACAATGGTCGCGAGTTTGATAACATTAAAAATCGTACTTTCTTCTTACAACATGGCATCCTGCTTAGGTTCTCATGTCCCTACACCTCCCCTCAAAATGGTAAAGCAGAACGCTCTCTTCGCACCCTCAATGATATAGTTCGCACTCTCCTCATTCAATCATCTATGCCTTCCAAGTTTTGGGCTGAAGCCCTACACATGGCCACCTTCCTTCTAAATATTCGACCTTCCAAAACTAAACCCAACACTACTCCCTATTATTCCCTCTTTCTTTCCCACCCCGACTACTCCGCGGTTCGTGTTTTCGGCTGTCTCTGTTTTCCCAATGCCTACGCCACTTCTGCAAATAAATTGTCACCACGCTCTATCCCATGTGCTTTTCTCGGCTTCTCTGACGAGCACAAAGGCTATCGCTGTCTTGACCTTCACACCGGACACGTTCATGTCTCGTGTCATGTCACGTTTGCTGAGCACATTTTTCCTTTCTCACAACGCACTACTACACCATCCAACACCCCTAGCTCCGCAAACACCCCCTCTCCCCATCCTTTCCAACTATATACTCCCCTACCTGCCGAACACAACTTATCACCACCACCATTAACACCCACCATAGCCAATCCCAACCATACACTCACCCCACCCGAGACGTCCCCAACACCCCCGACCCCTGCTCCCTCCCCAACACCCCCGGCCCCTACTCCCACTCCACCACCCAGCCCTGCTCCCACTCCACTACCCAGCCCTACTCCTTCGTCCGACTCTTCCGCTGCGCCGGACTCACCAGTACCCACCTTACCCCCTCGTGCTATTCCTACAGCAGCCCCGATTAATGATCATCGCATGCGTACTAGGGCCAAATCAGGATTTCATCAACCCCAAGACCGCCTAAACCTTCATACCTCCGTATCTCTCACTTCTCTTCCAAAGAATTACAAAACTGCTCTACTTGATCCCAATTGGGCCGCTGCCATGCAAGAAGAATATAATGCTTACTTCAAAACAACACCTGGCAACTTGTTCCTCGTCCTCCCAATACAAATATTGTTTCTGGCAAATGGATTTTTCGCCAAAAGTTCCACTCCGATGCGAGCCTCTCACGATATAAAGCCAGGTGGGTTTGTCGTGGCTTTTCTCAGCAACAAGGAATTGATTACGAAGAAACCTTCTCTCCTGTTGTTAAACCTAGCACCATTCGCACCGTTCTTAGTGTTGTTGTCTCCTCTTCATGGCCCATTCACCAACTTGATGTTAAAAATGCTTTCCTCCATGGTTCCCTTCAAGAAACTGTCTACTGCGAGCAACCTCTGGGTTTTAAAAATCCATCATTTCCAACTCATGTATGTCTTCTTCAGAAATCTCTCTACGGTCTTAAACAGGCCCCACGAGCTTGGTTTCAACGCTTCTCCTCCTTCATTCAAACAATAGGCTTCACTCCATCTCTCTCCGACACCTCTCTTTTTGTGTATCATCAAACTTCTGACACTGCCTATTTACTTCTCTATGTAGATGATACCATTCTTACCGCCTCCTCTCAAAAGTTCTTAGATCATATTGTCTCTCTTCTTAGATCTGAATTTTCTATGACTGACCTAGGACTCCTTCATCATTTCTTAGGCATTGCTGTTGTTCGAGATTCCTCCAGCCTTTTTCTTTCCCAACGCCAGTATATTCTTGATCTTCTTAATCGTGCTGGTATGCTTGACTGTCAATCATCTCACACTCCTGTCGATACTAGTTTTAAACTTTCGGCTACCGGTGAACCCTTTTTCGATCCTACTCTCTATCGTAGCCTAACAGGTGCTCTCCAATATCTCACCATTACTCGTCCTGAAATCTCTTTTGCTGTTCAACAAGCATGTCTCTATATGCATGATCCCCGGGTTCCTCACTATAATCATGTTAAACGCATTCTTCGGTATTTAAAAGGAACTCTCAATCATGGTCTCCACCTCAATAATTCTTCTCCAAACTCACTTACCGCATACTCTGATGCAGACTGGGCTGGTTGTCCTGACACTCGAAGGTCCACTTCCGGTTTTTGTGTTTTTCTTGGTAACAATTTGATTTCTTGGTCTTCAAAAAGACAGGTTACAGTCTCACGTTCGTCGGCCGAGGCTGAGTATCGCGCTGTGGCACATGCCGTTGTAGATACAATCTGGATTCGGCAGTTACTCTCCGAGCTACACAGGCCTATTGAGCAGGCCACTATTGTCTACTGTGACAACATATCAGCAGTCTACATGACCAGCAATCCAGTTCAACACCGACGCACAAAGCATATTGAGATTGATATTCATTTTGTTCATGAAAAGGTTGCTCTTGGTCAGGTTCGGGTGCTTCATGTTCCCTCTACGGCTCAGTTTGCTGACATTTTCACCAAGGCACTGCTTACTAAGCCGTTTCAAGATATCTGTTTCAGTCTCAACGTCGTCGAGCCTGTCGTTGATACTGCGGGGATGTTAGAGTAGTCATTATGGTATACGACTTCTAGTCCAATTCAGTTTTGTACCCCTACCCAAGTCGGTTTGTACCCTCTTATATACTCTTGTATGCCGCACCAAATCATCAATAAGCAACAGTTTTGTTCAGCTTTCATGAACTAAACTAGGGACTCTACGCCAACGGCAGGTGATTTCGATCATCTAATATAAGCGGGCAAAATTGTCGCGTGGAAGCATCCAATCCTAGGCACTTATCTACTGCCCGGTGCCTACTGCCTAGTTGCTGCCGAGAAGTATTTGACGAATGACGAGGATGAGTGAGCTTACCACTACCGCCACTCGGCGACTGCCATGTCAGAAGGAAGCCACCGCTGATGAGCTGCTCATAGTCTCTGGCGTTCACCTCGCCGGTTGCTCCCAGCACCGGCACGACTGAGGCGTTGCAGCCCAGCAAAGCATACCCGCTGCCGATCCTGCCCGTCTCATTGTACAGTCCTCCCGCCCGGACAAAAGTGTTGTTGCGGCACACCGTGTCCACCAGCCCTGCTTGGCCTGCCGGCACCTTGGTGCAGTTGTAGAAGACGAGGTTCTGATTCAGAGGACTTATCGAGAACGGAGGCCCGACTTTGGTGGCGGTGCTGGCCGTCGGGACATGGCATCCTTTCTTGTCGGAGAGATTGAAGCCTCTGATCTTGTGGACGTCGGAGACTAGCAAGGAACCGTTGTTGTAGAAGATGTCGAGGATCTGAAGCCTGTACTCCGGCTTGTAGTACCCGAGGTAGGGGACGCCGTCGGTGCAGTGGACCTGGAACCCGAACTGCGCGCACCTGTTCTCCTCAGAACCCGAGACGACCCCGAACGGGGCTGAGATGCTCAGGTTGCCACATCGCTCGGGTTCGCAGGCTGCCTCAAGCAACAGCGCCGGCATCGTGGAGATGATGAGGAAGGATAGGTAGAGGCAAGGCGGCCCAAGCCATGGGAACATCGCGGAGAACTTTGGTCGAGAATTTTTTGGTACCAAGTCGATGAACTGCACATGTATGCGAGGAGAGGGGAGTCAATGACCGAGTCGTGTGTGCAGGGACATTTGAGTGCTTTGTGGCTGGGCAACCATCGTCCACACACGCGAATTCCATCCTCGGTCTAGATCAGGCTCATCATGTGGATCAGTGCCGGCTGGTGCACGCTCTTGTTGACCATGGTTGAGTTAGTTGGTTGAACGTGCTTGACTGGTAACAGTGTCTGTACACAGTACTGGTAAACTAACGTCCTGGTATTATAAAGTGTGTTTTATTTTAGTCTTAACTGTAAAATCTGAAACGTTGAACACATCTAGCCACCTAAATATCAGCCTGACAGAACGAGAAGGCCATAGTTAAATCCGCACGGAAAGTCGGAAAGACAACACTAGCAAGGCCAATCTGCATGCCACCATGCTGCGAAGATATATTCAGCGATTCAGAGATACCATGGCGGGAGGAGCGATTTAACAGGTCTTTGGAGGCCTCATACGAGAGAACTTCTCGCGGAGGGCTTCGGAAGCCGAGGCGGCGGCCTCGGGCGGTGCGGCGATGCCGGCTCTGCGGCAAGCGGCGCTCGTTGGTGCTCCTCCTCCCCCTTGGCTGTGCGGGCGGCGAGCGGTGGAGGCGTCGGGCGCAGGACGCAGCGGGTGGCCTGGTGCCCCTGGCTGCGAGTCAGATCTGGAGGTCCTTCCTCCCCCTTCCTTCGCCTTTTCCCCACTGGATGTGGTCTGTGGCGGTCGATGGTCGCCGGATCCATGGAAGGTGGGGACGCCAGAGGTGCGAGATCGGTCCGAGAGAAATCTTTGGCCGGCTTTCCGGTCACAATGGCGGCGACGCCTGCTGGCGCCGTTCCCCTTCTCGGAGGCGCCGTCGAGGTTCGATCCCCGCCCCCTCCCTTCTCATACCCGGGTGAAAACCTTAGCCAGTTCTGGGCTTGGCGGCAGCGGCGCGGCATCCGCGCCGTCACCTTGCTGAAGGTGCCGTCTTGGGCGAGTTGGGGGTGTGCACTGGCGTTTTGATGTGGTTTTCCGGCGAGCAGCGACATGGCAGTTGGAGGTAGCGCCGGGATGCCAATTTTCACAAGATTAGCTCCTTGTATTTGTCTTGTAGACCAGCCGTGTGTGTGTGTATGTGTGCTTGCCGGTGAGTCGGCGCCATTGCCATGGCAGGGGAGGGGATAGGGTTCCTCTCCCAGTGAGCAGCAAAGTGTGGGCGGTCTGGACATTAATTCATTGAGCATTGATCTTATCTCAGCTACGGTCGCTTATCAACTCTGCTATTTGTTCCATCGGCGTCCTCGTCCTTCAGCAGCTTCGTTTCTTCGTGTATGACCCAGTGAGCTGCGGTTGGGCTCTTCTCCTGGTGATCTTTGCTCAGTGGGTTGGTCAGGCGGAGAATCTCCCAAGGTGCTCCAAAATATATACCGTTCCTTACTCTAGGGTGAGTTGCTCCAATTGCCGACGGTCCGGCGCCCTTCGATCCAGGGTGAGGGGCAGGGGTCCCCTTCGGAATTGGAGAGGGAAGGTTCAATGATGGCGGTCTCCTTTCGGAGTGGATGAGGGCGTGTTCATCTCCACTAGGCGGGTTTTCCTCTTGAAGTTTTCTCGCTGTCATGCTTCGGTGTTTCATTCGCGTCGAAGGGCTCCTTCAGCATTAAGCTAGTTTTACTGTAGTATCTTCTTGTGCTTTCTATTGTGGTGCTTGTAGGCTGCTTTTGTAGCACCTTGTATCTGCCGTTTTCAGTTTCTTTGTTTTTCTTTCTTGTTGTAAGAGTGATTGTAATTCCTGGCCCGTTGATGGCTTTGTTAATTCAAAGCCGGGCTCTGCTTGAGCCTTCATTCCAAAAAAGTTAACAGGTCTTTCCTTGCCCCGTCAATTGGTATACTTGTGGAGTACCCATGTTAGACGTACAACGACCGTTGCCCCCACCATATGCCATTCATTCTAGTGTTGTCAGAGAATAATCTGGCTAAGAATGAATGGCATATGCTGTGAGAGAATAATCTGGCTAAGAATGAAAGGCATATGGTGGGGGCAACGGTGGTCGTACGTCTAACATGGGCACTCCACTAGTATCCTAATTGACGGGGCAAGGAAAGACCTTGGACAAAATTATGAGTAGCTGCCAATCAAGTGGGTGCACGAATTTTCAGATATGTCGATATCATGGAATGATCTTGAATAGTATCAGCACCGTGAGATGCCGGGCAGATCATATAGTCTTGTATTTCTCTCTCGGCATTTTTCTTTTAAGAATCTTTATTCCAAGTTTCCTGATAAGATAAATACTCTGTCCGAAAATACTTGTCAGAGAAATGGATAAAAATGGATGTATCTAAAACTAAATTACGTATAGATACATCTAACCCTCCGACAAGTATTTCCGGACGGAGGCAATAGTTAATGCAAATCATGAGTACCTCTAGTCAGTAATTAGTCGTCGAGATATTACCGTGAAGAGTTTTTTTGTTGAGAGAATGGGGGACTGCTTCCTCCAATTTCATTTTAACAAATCAATTGCCATTCTTACAAACCCCCAAACTACAGGTACTTAGGACTCCAAAAGAACTTAAATTACCATGGATAATTAGTTCAACACATCAAAGCAAATTAAGAGCATGGGTGAAGAGTAGAGAAAGAAGGTAACTGATTTTTAGAGGTAATAAGTTGCCCATTGATGACGCTCTTCTAAGTCCACAAATATTTTTTATGGAATGAAAAACAATTTGATGAGCGAGCTTACCAGCAACAGACGGTTGTTGCCATTTCAAGAGGAAGCCATCGCTGAGGAGCCGCGCGTAACTGCTCGCATTCGCCTCGCCATATACCCCAAGAACCGGCAGGAAGGCAGAGATGCACCCCTCCAGAGAGTACCCCTCGTACTTTTCTGAACCATTGTAGAGCCCTCCTACTCGAACAAATGTGTTTCTCTTGTCGCTGCATCTCAACTCGACCAGCGCCCGGTCCTGACGGGCGGCCGCTGTTCCAGCCTCCTCTGTGCAGTAGTACAAGATGAGGTTTAGGTTGACTGGGTCGATCCTGAACGGAAGGCCGAGTTTGATGGAGGTGTTCCAGAATGGGACTTGGCAGCTGTTGTAGGTGTGCAACAATTCCAGCTTGCCTAGGTCGATGACATGCATGTTGCGTTCCTCATAGGAGATGTCGATGATTGCGAAGCCAGGACCGGAGGGTACAGAACTCCGGAGAGCTGGAGTAGTGCCGTTGAAGCAAGTGACCTCGAAGTCGGAGTTGCCGCACGATCTTTCCGCCCCCATGTTAGTGAGCCAGAATGGGTGGGAGATGGTGATGTTGCCGCATCTCTTCGCCGAGCCGAAGCAGCCTCCCACTTGTTCTTCCTCAGCTGCTGCCACGAGCATCAGTGGCAACCACCAGGCGGAGACAAAGATAAAAAACCAGCAGCTAGGACGCATCGGAACATATAAGGCTTGGAATTGGTTTCAGCGACAAAACGAAGGAGGTATCTGAATTGGAGATGAGCTGATCGTCGGCTGTGGGGAGATAGAATTCAGGGAGAATATGCATAATGAATGATATACGGGGGAGTGGTAGTGAGTGGAGTCCAGGAGCAGTCGTCGCCGCGTAGCCTACTACACCAATTGACGGGGCAAGGGAAAGACTTGGGACGAAATTATGAGCCATACATGTTTTTCTTCTTACCTTTTCTAGTTGGGAACCATACATGGTTTGCTTTAAACATGATGAGAAAAGAAATGTACATTGTATGGCAAAGTCAAAGAACAAAGCTTTCCAGTGTTCAAAAAGGGAGGCGCGTTCTTGTATGTGTTGATAGAAGTGCTTCAGTCAATAGACCCTTCCTCGCTTGCTAACAAAAATGTTCTTCCACTCAAAAACACATGCATGAGAGGTGTAATCCCTAAAAGCAAACCAAATAGGTACAAGGAAAAATCAATATACAGGAGCTCATTCCAGGTATGAAACTCATAAAAATTCATGCTCCGCTGAGAAAGATGGGCGAGTCCGTGAGTGTCTTATTTTTCAGGTCCCTGCGTCTCACGCTGTATTGCAACGCAAGCATGATCGATCTTATGTACCAGAAAATTGCCATCGCAACACAATACAATATGTACTGACGGCTGCCGTCGGCATATTCTGAGGTATGCCGACGGCCTTTCCTCAGGCCGTCAGCATATCTCCACCTATGCCGACGGCCTCAACAAAAGGCCGTCGGCATAGACAGTTATTCCGGTAGTGCAGCATGTTGTCTAATTCTGTGTGTTTAACAGGCATGTGATTTTGGAGGCAAGACATTTGGAGCAGCAATGACGACAAGCTAGTTGTGGACAACGGAAAGGTTGAAGATAGATCTGGTTGCACAAGCGATGATTTTTCAAAAGAAAAATAGATGGAGGTGGGAGACAGCCTGAGTTCGAAGGAATTGACTGGTTGAGCAGTGGTTTTTCAAAAGAATATAAATAGTTCAGCAAAACCCCACGGACAAGTCTTCAATAATGAGATGGTGCGCTGCGATGTGACTGCCCACTGTGGATTAAAGATAGACCGAAGGACTGAATATGTGTGTGTTGTGCAGAGTGCAGACCACAATGGCAACCAGCAGTTCGGAGCAAGAGAGAATACCGTGGCTAATAATGAATCGACATATTTATGGGTGTTGCTCCCACCACACGTGTGGGCGTTATCAAAGTCCTTAATCGAATCAAAAGATCCTAACTATGCCACTCCGTTGACCCCGTAATTCTCTGCCCGTGTGTGTAGCAAAGCACACCAGAAGGGCGAGAGCGGCAATGGTAGGTTTTTTTTTTTAGAAACAGGGCAATGGTATGTTTTTTTTAGAACTAGGGCAATGGTGTAGGGTTTTTTTTAGGGGTGGGCAATGTTGTAGGTGAGTATGCTCGTTGGGCAGGATCGGTTCCAATCAAAGGATAAGGAAAGTGATGGGTAGAATTGGGCTGTTGGAACAAACTGGCCCACGTAGTCGCATGCGGAGAGGAGAGGAGCAAGTAAGTATACACCTTCCCTCAAAAAAAAGTAAGTATACACCTTCTGCTTCCACGATTAGTTTGATTGCAACGAATTGTCATATGTTTTGATGGATATACAGTTTGTATCCACATCCTTAATTGTAGGCACGCAATTATGTTTATTGAGTTTTGCGGGGAATTTATACTCTTATTTATTTTGAGGAATGGTTTATATCGCATTTCTCACTAGTTTATCTCTACGTTCTGCATATTTAATTCTAAATGGATGACCATTAATTTGGAGCCTTACTGCCACATGTAGATCGGCTCATCATGCCACTGGGGCCTTTTTGTACCGGCACTGACCGACACTCGCTAGTCAGGAGGGGCAGTCGCCAATGCTGGTGCTGGTGCCCGGCTAATCCATGACAAACGCGGCCTTTAGTAGCTGGCTGTAGTTGTCCGTTGTCAAGACACCGGCAAGTACGTGTATGTGCAAGTAGCAAGTGAGGTTTACAGAGCTTCGCAGGGATGGAGAGTTGGTGTTCCTCGTCTGATGAGCTGAAGCAAGATCATCCACACGCCCTTCCGTGCGGGCTTCCTGTTTTCTTTCTTGTTTTTCCTTGCTGGAGGCTGCGCCCTTGTGCTTAAAATGGTCGCCTGTGACCTTAGTTATGCTTTATGGTTTAAAGACTGGTAGCTTTTGGATGTTGGTAGTTGGTTAGGGTTCTCTGGTCTCGATTTGGATTCGTGGTGGTTCCGTTAATGAAATTGGAGGGACCCCCCCCCCCCCCACCCACCCTCTTTTGCTCAAGAAAGGTACGTGTATGTGCAGCTCCACGTGGGGATTGCGGGCGGCGTGTCCCGGTCGTAGCTCCTGCCGAGGTACGTGTAAATGGACCTGCCGCAGCTGGGCACGCCGTTGGCATTCACGTACTCATGCCCGCGCGGCCCTGTCCCTCTCTTGCAGTCGTAGAGGAAGCACAGCACAGGGCCGTGTTGCTGGGGCTGATCTTGAATGGGTTGAGAGCTAAGCTGGCCGAGACGTTGAAGTCTGTGCAACACAGGACGACCCAGGGATGGAAGCCGAGGCATTGCTGCTGGTGCACCAGAGCTCGAACGCCGGGTGGCCGCAGGGGCGCTAGCTCCGGCTGGGAGTGGCTGGGCGCGCCGAGCTAGAACGGTTACTTGATGGTGAAGTTCCCGCATGTCACAGACTCGCACTTGGCTTGCCTGCGTTGATGGGAGAGAAGCAGTGAGATCAAGAGGGGGAGCTGTGAGGTTGGCTCAAGGTTTTGGTTACCGAATGATGCAATTTTAACCAGGGGGACTGGTAAATGTGGTTATCATGATTACCGAGAAATACCGAGAATATTTTGAATGAATTTTATTGTTAATTTTGAATTCAAATAAGTGAATGAACGAACATTCGAACCAGAGACCTCTCAATACAGGAACTAGGTTGCTACCAATACGTCAGAACCAACTCTAATGGCAGTAATTAGATCTACCTACTTTAGTACAAATCAAGCGTTTGAATTCAAAATTTTGAAAAAATTGAAATTTTTTGCTTGGTACGGGATTTACCGAGGGGCACGAAAATATGCGGTAACCATGGCAAATCTCGAAATTTTGACCGGTAACCAAAACCTTGGGTTGGATACATGCCAGCAGTCTGAGTTCTGAATTGAGGAGGCTGATTTGGTACCAGGGAAGGATGGCGCAAACTCGACAGATAATATGGAAGGACGAAGATGAAGGAGAAGCTAATACAAGTGGTATTAGCCCGTGGACACATTTATTTGATGCAGTGTTCCACAGTTTTATCACGAAGGCATTCCATACCCACAAGAGAGTCAACATCCAAATGTCTCAGTCCATATTTACTTGGTTAAGTGTTCCACAGTTTTATCGTGAAGGTATGCGTTCTTATGTTTACTCGGAAAGTGAAGACCTTGCAGAAAATTAAGTTGACAGTTTACTCGGAAAATGTACAGTATCAGGACTTCTGATATACGTCGAACTTCTGGATGCCGTGTGCTCCAGGGGCAGTTGATGGTCGAGGTTTTGTGCTTGTATGTTTTTCTTCTTCTCTTTTTCTATTTGTATGCCGTGAATTGTTTTATAACTACATCCATGATCCATCTGTACACTGTATAGCACAAGAACTCAAAGACAGATGATCCAAGAGGGAAGCACATTCCTTTTTTTCTTTCTAAAAAGGACGTTAAACCCCTGGCCACGATCTTTCACACTCCAAGGCTGGCTATTGAGAAGCCGCTCCTTGCCCCCGTGCCGCTTCCCCCGCGGGCGGCTCGGGTGGCGGCGCCAGATCCAGCCGCGAGCGGCCTCCCTCCCTCCCCCTTCCCTGTCGCCGGCCGGAGCTACCAGGGCGAAGTCCCGCACGCCACGGCCGTCCCACGAACCCGGTCGCTCTGATGCCAATTATTGGAACCGTGGCCTTCACCCTAGCTAGCCCTAGCTCGGCTCTACCTCTCTCTCGCTGTTTGTACGATGAACCGAGGAAGAAGAAGACCGAGATAGAAGAAGGATGCGAGGACAGGGTGGTTTTTCCTAGCGCAACAACGCCTCCACGAGCTCGTACTCGTCACACCACCACAGCTGTTACAACGAACCCTTCGAGGGTTTTATACCCAGGGTAGACGCTGGACACGATCCCCACGTCTACACCCGCCCGAGCGCTCGGTCCGGCCCGCTCTGGCCGCGCCCACCCCGCGCATGATCGCGCCTTGGACGCGGCGAGCCCGCATCAGCCCGACTCGGTCACCCTGACCCGTTCACCAACAGCTGCTCCTGGTCCGGCGCAATGCATGCACGCACACGCGCGCCCCTACCCTAATCCACGCACGCACACACGCACGCCCGCCACGCTCCCGATCTGTCCCGCGTGCTCACACACACACACGCCCGACACGATCGCCGTGGCTTATGCCCAACAGGCCGAGCCCATCACCGGGACGACAGTCGCATCACAGCCCTCCAAAGCGTAGCCGGTGTAGTTCCCCGTCTTATCGAAACGTACTCCCGCACGAACAAACGTGGTACTCGCGTTCTCGCATCTCATCTCCGCCAGCGCCCTGTCCTGATGCGCCATCGTCTTGGTGCAGTTGTAGAAGATGAGATTCAGATTGCCGTGGCTGAACTTAAATGGAGGTGCCAGTTTAGCAGAGGTGTTCCATCTCGGGAAATGGCAGGTCTTGGAGTTGTTAAAGTCTTCCTCTTTGTGCACACCAACGACGCGCAATTTGCGTTCCTTATAGGATATGCCCATGATTGCAAAGCCATTGAATCCAGAGCTCCGTAGAACTGGAGTGTTGTTAAAGCAACTGACCTCAAAATCCAAGGGACCACACGATTTTCTGGTCCCCCAGTCAGGTAGCCAGAATGGGTAGGAGATGGTGAGATTGCCGCAGCTGTTCGCCTAGCAGCCATCCCCTTGCTGCTCCTCAGCCGCCAGAATAAGCACCAATAGCAGCGACCAAACCCAGAAGAAGGCCAAGAACCAGCAGCCGGTAGCCACAGGAGAATAAGCCTTGTAAATTTGTTGCAGCAACAAACAAAGGGTCAGCCGGAATTGGTGATCGTCATTGGCAGTCAAGAATGAATGGTACTATATGGACGGAGCAAATGGAGTCATTGGCAGTCGTCATACGTCCATGCATTCGAATTTCTTGATTACCCAATTGACGGGGCGAGGAAAGGCACTGGACAGAATTATTAGTTAGTGGCTGCAGGACATTTCAGACATATCGATATTGTGGGATGGTCTTGAATAGTCTCAGTTTTAGTGCCGTGAACTGCCGGGCAGATGCACGTATGCTCCCGTCACCACGAAGTACGGTGTGGCTCTTGCTAGGCCGCCGAACTAGAACAGCTAGTCGATGGTGACGTGCACGCCTTGGGCGCGCAGGTCACCGCCGTCGTCCCATGGTGCAGCCCCGAACGTACGTCGGGGGGGGGGGGGGGGGGTTGTGTATGTTGTGTGGAAGAATGCACGGACACGCACACGGTGTGTGGGTGTCGCGATGCCACTTTATTTCATGGACTTGTCTCTGTTCCGTCTGTGAGACTACTGAGTTCGTTTTTACTTTGTGCGTGAGTGCTGTTAGAGCATCTCCAGCCGCGCCCCCACAGGCCCTCTTCACACGTTTTTCGCCGGCTCCTAGAAACCCGTTTTTCGCTGGCTCGGACCGAAACTGGTGCCGGCGGACCCAGGCAGAACCCGGCGCCCTGGGGGGCGCCTGGGGCGCCGGCACAAGCGAAAAGGGCGCTGGAGATGCTCTAACGGTGTGTGGGTGTCGCGATGCCACTTTATTTCATGGACTTGTCTCTGTTCCGTCTGTGAGACTACTGAGTTCGTTTTTACTTTGTGCGTGAGTGCTGTTAGAGCATCTCCAGCCGCGCCCCCACAGGCCCTCTTCACACGTTTTTCGCCGGCTCCTAGAAACCCGTTTTTCGCTGGCTCGGACCGAAACTGGTGCCGGCGGACCCAGGCAGAACCCGGCGCCCTGGGGGGCGCCTGGGGCGCCGGCACAAGCGAAAAGGGCGCGTGGGTCTGCCCTGTCGGCGAGTCCAGCGCATATTCCCGCCGTTTCTTCCCGCTTTTCTCCCACTTCCCTCCCATTTTCTCCTTTCCTCCTGCCAATCTCCCTCCCGCTGGGAGCGCATCAAGGCCGAGTTCGACGAGCGCAAGCTCGTCGACCCCTACTTCAAAGGCGTCTACATGCAGCGCGGCTCGAAGGCGATGGCAAACCATTGGGGGCGTATCCAGGGGGCGTGCAACAAATGGATGGGGTCGTCGAGGAGGTCGCGGCTCGCCCGGAGAGCGGCGCCAGCAATGAGGATCAGGTATGACACGCCCGTCTCCCGCCTGTCTTCGCCGTGTGCGCCCGCCAACTGTTTGTTCCTTCGCGTGGTTGCTGCGCATGTTCGCCCTATACCGGCAGAGCAACAGCGACGCCGAATTCGAGTGCCTCCACGTTTACAAGCACATTGACAAGTGCGAGAAGTGGGCGGAAGTCCGGCGCACCCTCGACAAGGCCAAGGAGACCTACAAGCCAGACACGCCGACTCCTGGCACATCGGAAGGGCGGTCGGACGGCAACAAAGGTGCCAAGAAGAGGAAACACGCCGACGCGGCCACCGCTCGAGTGCAGGAGTCCATCGAGCACTGCCTCGCCGACGCGCAGGCCCGGGCCGTGCTTCATGAAGAGAAGACCGCCGCGCGGTGGTCGGCGTTGATGTCGAGCAGCGCCGTCAAGCTCGACCTACTCCAGAGCAACGTCGCCGCGAAGAAGAGAAACACCGACCCGGCTTTCCTGCTGGGCGGGGCGGACATGCTCCAGAGCACCGACGAGGCGGTCAAGGCGTGATACTTGGTGGAGCGCGACCTCATCCTGAACCAGCTTCCCTCGACGATGCCCACGCCACCGCCGCCGCCAAGCCCGCGTGATGACGCCTCCACGACGCCCAGCAGCACTGAAGCCGCACCGACACCGCCCAGCGCAGAAGCAGCTCCGGGCCTTGATGCGCTCCCAGCGGGAGGGAGATTGGCAGGAGGAAAGGAGAAAATGGGAGGGAAGTGGGAGAAAAGCGGGAAGAAACGGCGGGAATAGGCGGGGGGGGGGGGGGGGTGTTGTGTATGTTGTGTGGAAGAATGCACGGACACTCACACGGTGTGTGGGTGTCGCGATGCCACTTTATTTCATGGACTTGTCTCTGTTTCCGTCTGTGAGACTACTGAGTTCGTTTTTACTTTGTGCGTGAGTGCTGTTAGAGCATCTCCAGCCGCGCCCCCACAGGCCCTCTTCACACGTTTTTCGCCGGCTCCTAGAAGCCCGTTTTTCGCTGGCTCGGACCGAAACTGGTGCCGGCGGACCCAGGCAGAACCCGGCGCCCTGGGGGGCGCCTGGGGCGCCGGCACAAGCGAAAAGGGCGCGTGGGTCTGCCCTGTCGGCGAGTCCATCGCATATTCCCGCCGTTTCTTCCCGCTTTTCTCCCACTTCCCTCCCATTTTCTCCTTTCCTCCTGCCAATCTCCCTCCCGCTGGGAGCGCATCAAGGCCGAGTTCGACGAGCGCAAGCTCGTCGACCCCTACTTCAAAGGCGTCTACATGCAGCGCGGCTCGAAGGCGATGGCAAACCATTGGGGGCGTATCCAGGGGGCGTGCAACAAATGGATGGGGTCGTCGAGGAGGTCGCGGCTCGCCCGGAGAGCGGCGCCAGCAATGAGGATCAGGTATGACACGCCCGTCTCCCGCCTGTCTTCGCCGTGTGCGCCCGCCAACTGTTTGTTCCTTCGCGTGGTTGCTGCGCATGTTCGCCCTATACCGGCAGAGCAACAGCGACGCCGAATTCAAGTGCCTCCACGTTTACAAGCACATTGACAAGTGCGAGAAGTGGGCGGAAGTCCGGCGCACCCTCGACAAGGCCAAGGAGACCTACAAGCCAGACACGCCGACTCCTGGCACATCGGAAGGGCGGTCGGACGGCAACAAAGGTGCCAAGAAGAGGAAACACGCCGACGCGGCCACCGCTCGAGTGCAGGAGTCCATCGAGCACTGCCTCGCCGACGCGCAGGCCCGGGCCGTGCTTCATGAAGAGAAGACCGCCGCGCGGTGGTCGGCGTTGATGTCGAGCAGCGCCGTCAAGCTCGACCTACTCCAGAGCAACGTCGCCGCGAAGAAGAGAAACACCGACCCGGCTTTCCTGCTGGGCGGGGCGGACATGCTCCAGAGCACCGACGAGGCGGTCAAGGCGTGATACTTGGTGGAGCGCGACCTCATCCTGAACCAGCTTCCCTCGACGATGCCCACGCCACCGCCGCCGCCAAGCCCGCGTGATGACGCCTCCACGACGCCCAGCAGCACCGAAGCCGCACCGACACCGCCCAGCGCAGAAGCAGCTCCGGGCCTTGATGCGCTCCCAGCGGGAGGGAGATTGGCAGGAGGAAAGGAGAAAATGGGAGGGAAGTGGGAGAAAAGCGGGAAGAAACGGCAGGAATAGGCGGGGGGGGGGGGGGGTGTTGTGTATGTTGTGTGGAAGAATGCACGGACACTCACACGGTGTGTGGGTGTCACGATGCCACTTTATTTCATGGACTTGTCTCTGTTTCCGTCTGTGAGACTACTGAGTTCGTTTTTACTTTGTGCGTGAGTGCTGTTAGAGCATCTCCAGCCGCGCCCCCACAGGCCCTCTTCACACGTTTTTCGCCGGCTCCTAGAAGCCCGTTTTTCGCTGGCTCGGACCGAAACTGGTGCCGGCGGACCCAGGCAGAACCCGGCGCCCTGGGGGGCGCCTGGGGCGCCGGCACAAGCGAAAAGGGCGCGTGGGTCTGCCCTGTCGGCGAGTCCAGCGCCTATTCCCGCCGTTTCTTCCCGCTTTTCTCCCACTTCCCTCCCATTTTCTCCTTTCCTCCTGCCAATCTCCCTCCCGCTGGGAGCGCATCAAGGCCGAGTTCGACGAGCGCAAGCTCGTCGACCCCTACTTCAAAGGCGTCTACATGCAGCGCGGCTCGAAGGCGATGGCAAACCATTGGGGGCGTATCCAGGGGGCGTGCAACAAATGGATGGGGTCGTCGAGGAGGTCGCGGCTCGCCCGGAGAGCGGCGCCAGCAATGAGGATCAGGTATGACACGCCCGTCTCCCGCCCGTCTTCGCCGTGTGCGCCCGCCAACTGTTTGTTCCTTCGCGTGGTTGCTGCGCATGTTCGCCCTATACCGGCAGAGCAACAGCGACGCCAAATTCAAGTGCCTCCACGTTTACAAGCACATTGACAAGTGCGAGAAGTGGGCGGAAGTCCGGCGCACCCTCGACAAGGCCAAGGAGACCTATAAGCCAGACACGCCGACTCCTGGCACATCGGAAGGGCGGTCGGACGGCAACAAAGGTGCCAAGAAGAGGAAACACGCCGACGCGGCCACCGCTCGAGTGCAGGAGTCCATCGAGCACTGCCTCGCCGACGCGCAGGCCCGGGCCGTCCTTCGTGAAGAGAAGACCGCCGCACGGTGGTCGGCGTTGATGTCGAGCAGCGCCGTCAAGCTCGACCTACTCCAGAGCAACGTCGCCGCGAAGAAGAGAAACACCGACCCGGCTTTCCTGCTGGGCGGGGCGGACATGCTCCAGAGCACCGACGAGGCGGTCAAGGCGTGATACTTGGTGGAGCGCGACCTCATCCTGAACCAGCTTCCCTCGACGACGCCCACGCCACCGCCGCCGCCAAGCCCGCGTGATGACGCCTCCACGACGCCCAGCAGCACCGAAGCAGCACCGACACCGCCCAGCGCAGAAGCAGCTCCGGCACCGCCAAGCCCGCGCAGGCCGACTCCGCCCACGCCTGGGGCCGACCCCGCCGAGTGATGCGTTGCGCACGCCAACTTCTGCCGCTCTATTTTTTGTACGCCTGACTATATCCGATCGCCGAACTGTGACTTGTGATCGCCGGACTTGTGGCGTCTTTTGTGAGCGGGAACGACCAAGTTCGAATTTTTCGCGTCCTGGGGCCGGCGCCTGGGGGCGTGACTGGGAGCTAGGTCGCCCCAGGGGCTGAACTAGCGCCGGTTCGCCCCCAGACCGCTTTTTTTTAGCGCCCTGGGGCCCGAACGGCTGGGGATGCTCTTAGGTAGTGCATGCTCTACGTGATGCTGCGTTGCGTTGGAAGATCGAGAATTGCAATGGTAGGTGGGTCGTTGCGATTGACTTCAATAAAAAATGGAGAGGTCCGGGAACATTTCTTCTGTCACGCATCCCATCTCTAGGGCGAGTCGGGTGGCGATCCATGCCGCAGCCAGTTGCCTCCTCCTCTTGTTGTCGTCGATGATGCACTGAAGGGCATAGCCTACGGACAGTGATGGAGGCCTTGGTGTCTGGATAGTCATGGCGAACTCCCACTCACGGGCAACTGGCGCTGCAGGCCGACGAGGCCCCCGGCAGGGAGGTGTGGCTGCGGCCGCTACCTCGATGCTGGATCGCATTCCCGACTCGACATGCACGCACTGTGGTGTGTTATAATGGAATTTTGTTGTGTGTCCTAGGCATGTCTGACTCAAGTTCTTTTGGAGACATATAGGTGTGTGGCATGACGAACTTCCCGACGACACGGTGGCGGTTTTAGGCGGGAGACGACCCGTCATAACTTCTGGTGGCACCATCCCATCCTTGTGAAGGGATCAACTAGTTGGCTCCATCAGACGTGAGTGGTCGTGTGGTGCTGATGCGTCGACAGGGCTCAAGCACTCTTGTCTGTAGTCATGTAAATGGTCTGCCCATAACAACATCTGGATCAGTGGATCACGGCCCCTACCTTTTATTGATGAGTGGAGACTTGTCTCGTGAATTGGATGACTACCAATTGAGTCTGATCTTTGATCTAGGCTTGCGTTGGTGCATGGCCGCAAAGAGTTCCAGCATCGGCATGCTGTTATCACCGGTGAAAACTACGATGGTTCTATGTGGAGTACAGGGTGACACGGGTTTGGAAGACACATCACCAATATGGTAACTAGAACACCAGTTCATAACAGGAGTGAAAAATCCCTGATCTTGTTTTTTCTATCTAGAAATGTAGCGATAAACTTGCATTCTTACCTTGTTGAATAAGCTGTCTTTGTACCGCTGTCTCTACTTTCATTGGTTGGAGCTCGTTGTCGAGGATGAAAATTGGTGTCCTGTCATCTCAGGCTGGACGTGACAATAAAACCACAGGCATGTTATCTCTTTTCAAGCAGGGTTATAGAGGGCGACGTAGTGGTAGGTGTTTATTCACATCTTGACGAGATTCTACCATTGTTATCCATCTCACGTACTTTACCTGTGTTGATGATTTTTTGTTCGACTACCTTGCATCAAATTTTAATGCCATGAATTTGTGCATCCGCGGACCAGAGTTTTGGACGTTTTAGCTTTCCTTTTGGAGACGAAAAATGATTCAATTTGGAGAGGAAAACGATCTTCCAAAAAACAATAGAGAGAAAGGCAAAATTGAGCTGCGAAAACAGACCGTGCAACCCTTGGTGGTTTGCTTTATATATAAAGCGGGGCGAAAGTCTTTTTCGATAAGCAGACTGTGCCACGTGGTTGCTACCTTGGTCGTATGCAACTTGCCATGTCGCCGTCGGAAATCACTCCCCATTTTCTTCCGTTTGATGAGTTTGTTTGGGCTTGAAGGAACATGGGTCATTAAGAAGGCCTATGGCGCAAAATATCCGACGTCGAACGGCGTTGCGCCGCCACTGGCGGGCCGTATGTGCCCCCGAGTGAATCCGTGTGCCATCGCCGGCCGTGCTCGTCCCCTTGTCGGCACAGTTGTGGTGTGCATCTGTCGTCCTGACAATAGCATAGAAGAGCCTAGCCACTCGCCGCCGCGTCTCCTGGCATGTGGATTGCCGCAGCCACGGGTTAAATTACTAACCAAACGCAAGCCTAGTCTACCCCACGGACCCACTCGGCATCGACTGGGGCTACATGGGCGAACCAGGGACCGCAGAAGCGCTGTTGCCTGAGAAGCGTCACAAACCCTCGGCTCGACGGCAGAGGGAGATAGGAATACGGGCGCTGAATTGGGCAGTGGTTGCCGGCGAGGTTGTGCGCGCGTCAAGAAAAGCATGGCGCTACTTACAATCTACAAGAGAGGCCCAAGTGAGTATGCGCCTTCCTCTTCAATGAGTAATCTGCTTGCTATGGAAGTATGAGTTCACACATATATCGTCACAATGTTTAGATGGATATACATCCGAATACTGAAATTTAGGAGCTGTAGTTAGAGCCCAACTCGCGAGTATTGAGTTTTGGGGGAAATTTACAGTCAAGAAGGCTTTGATAGATGTCTACTGTAAGTGCATCTAGTGCCCCTTAGTGATTTTAGTGTATTGAAGACTTATAGGTTAAGGGACTAATATGTTTGTGAGTGTACACATATCTATAAGTCTATGAGAAGTTTGATATTTACAGAGAAAGTCGACCCCTAAAAATGAAGTTCTTCGACTGAAGACTTTAGTATTTCTGAAGACTTTGTGAAGATTTGAAAGTGAAGAAATTGATGTGACCTTAAAGACTTGGTATCCATTTGAGGAACATGAAGCGTGAAGACTTTTGTTTTCGTAGTTTCATTTTCTCCTTCTTGAGTCATAGGAAACACCGTACTGTTAAAGGGGTCGAGAAAATATTAAGGAAAAATTTCCATGTGATGCTCAACTCAAAATCCTACACCTACCAATCCCTTCGAGTGAATCCATTGGAAATCTCATACAGTTCAGTCATATTCTTTAGTGACAGAGACGAAGTTCTTCTGGTCTCTGAGGAATTTGTTCTCATTGAAGGGCATTTATGTCTTATCATGTCGGGCTGCTCCCTAGGCTATAAATAGCCGCCCCCTACAACCACTAGCTGGTTGACTGCTCCGAGAGAAACTGACACTTGTCATTTGAGAGCATCCCATCCTCCGAGGACTTTGAGCGAAAATCATCAAGTGAGGAAAACCCCAAACCCAAACACCTACAAACCCAAAGTGATTGAGCATCACTGAAGAGATTGATCCTGCGTGGATCCCACGCTTGTTACCTTTGAAGACTGTGCTTCTTCCAGACGGTTAGGCGTCATGGTCTAGAGCATCCAAGAGGAAATTGTGGATCGCCGAGTGACCGAGTTTCTGAAGGTTTGGAAGTCACCTGAAGACTTACCACGAGTGATTGGGCGAGGTCTGTGTGACCTTAGCTCAAGGAGAATACGGTGAGGACTGTGTGTCCTCAGATTTAAATACCTAGCCGCTCCAACCAGACGTACAACTGAGACAGCAGTTGGAACTGGTCTATCAAATCATTGTCTTCACCAAGCCTACTGGTTCTATTTCCTCAACTTTTTCATTTCCTCATTACTGTGTTATATGCTTGTTCATATCTGTGTTTGAAGACTTTGACTGAAGACTTTCTCAATTTCCTCAGTTCAATTTCCTTAGTTTGTTTGTCTTTATCCTGTGTTATCCTGTGTTTACGCTTTCTGTGCTCTATACTTGTTTTCATTTCATCATGATGACTATGCTTGTGTTCTGCTATGCATACTTTTGAGTACTTATTCCACTGCAAGTAGTTCTTCGCTAAGGAATTTCCTCACCCACAAATTCCTCAGTGAAGAATTTATAAAAATCGCCTATTCACCCCCCTCTAGTCGATATAACGCACTTTCAATTGGTATCAGAGCAAGGTACTCTCTTGTTCTATGTGATTTTGGTTTAACCGCCTGGAGTTTTAGTTATGTCGACCGCAGGTATGATCAAGGTCTCTGTTGGGTGTCCTACCTTCGATGGGACGGACTACCCCTACTGAAAGAATAAGATACGAATGCATCTTGAGGCAATTGATAACAATCTCTGGTATGTTGTGGAAAATGGTGTTCCCTCTGTCTCACCCTCACTGAACGCTACCGATGTGAAGAGATTCAAGCAACTCGATTCTCAAGCGAAGAATATCATATGTGACCATGTGAGCAAAGGACAGTATGGAAGAGTGAGTGCTTTGGAAACTGCTAAGCTTATCTGGGATAGGCTGTCCAAAGTAAATGAAGGAGTCTCAACTCAGCGTGACTCTCGAGTTGATGTTCTTCACAATCTCTTCAACCGCTTCAAAAGACTCGACAATGAAAATGTTCAACAAACCTTCGATCGCCTTACTGACATCTCAAATGAGCTTCAAGCACTTGGTGCCACTGACATCACCGACCATGAGGTGGCGAAGAAATTATTGAGATCGCTTGACTCCTCATTTGATACTCTGGCTTTGATGATACAAGAACATGCTGATTACAAGTCACTTGATCCCGCTGATATCCTCGAGAGGCTAAATACTCATGAATTCCAGCTTGCTGAAAAGAGAGATCTCTATGGTTCGAGCTATGGCAGATCACGTGCACTGAAGGCCAAGGCAGTTTCCGAGTCTGAAGATGAAGACTCTGACAGCAGCCTTGGTGATCCTGAAGAACTGAGTCATGATCTAGCACTGCTAGTGAAGAAGTTCCAGAAGTTCTCAAGACGTGGTCGCTTTGGAAGACCCTCAAGGAGCAATGATTCCTCATCCAGTGACTACAAGAAGAGGCATTGTCACAAATGCAAGAAACCAGGACACTACATTCAAGATTGTCCTCAGTGGGAAAAGCTATGAAAGAAGAAGAAATACAAGGATTACAGTTCTGATGATGCGAAGAAAAAGAAGAAATCCTCAAAACCTTCATCATCAAAATCCTCAAAGTCTTCATCTCACAAGAAGAGCAGCTCCAAGAAGGCTCGGCCATTCATTGGCAAGGAAATGGACTCTGAGGCTGAATCTGAAGAAAATGAGGAAGAGGAGGCATCTGAGGATTCCGAATCCGGTGTGGCGAGCCTAGCCCTCGCTACTGCATTCGTCAGCAAGTCTATCTTCAACACTGAAAAAAATGACCTCACCAACAAGGCTGATGAAGGCAATGATGACTACGCTCCCACCTACTGTTTCATGGCAAAGGGTGCCAAGGTACTCAAATATTTCTCATCTGAATCAAGTGAAAATGAATCTGATGAAAACCTTAAGCCCAGCTATTCTAAACTTGCTAAGATTTCTGTGAAACAACAAAATACCCTTGAAAAGGTTCAAAACATGCTAGACAAAAGTGATGATATGTTGGGTGAAGAAATGGATCGCACTAAAACCTTGACTGGAAATCTTCAGAGACTTCAGACTAGGTTTGACAACCTTCAAGGTCATCATAACACTCTCTTGTCTGATCATGAGAAGCTTTCTTATGAATTTCTTCAAAGAAAGCAAGATCTTGAGAAGCTAAGAGTGAGTTATGAAGATCTTCAGAAGGAGCGTGATTCATTACTTGCTCAACAAATCAGCGCTGCTCAGGAAGAATTTGTTCCTCCATGTTTGAAATGCATTGAACGTGAATCTGCTAATTCTTCACCTGAATGTTCAAATGCTTCAAATGCTACAAATTCCTCAACTGTCTCTGCTATCATTAATTCCTGATCTGAGGACATTACTAGTATCACTAACGATGCAGGGCTAAAGGAATTGTACATGACAGGCATTTACAAAAGCCTCAAAGGGCATCAGACTCTTTGTGATGTGCTTAAAAAGCAGATCCTCAACAGGAACCCTAGGAAAGAGGGTATTGCCTTTGAGAGGAAACTCAATGCTGATGGTACATATTGGAAGCCTGAGCAGTACCCCAAAACCTCATGGGTTGCTGCAAAGGGACCTCCAGTTGATCCATCTAATTTATCTAGCTTTACATGTGAATCTTCTCATTCTTCTGATGAGTCATTTGACTCCAACTACAAACTGTTTAAAACTCGGAATGGTGAAGTATTTACTAGATATGTTGGCACTAACTACAGGAACGGTTCCCCTATGAAGAAAATCTGGGTTCCCAAACGCTGCCTTGAAAGTCTTCAGGTGAATGTCCTCATGACACCACTAGTGAAGATTAGGAACCCCAGATCAAATTCTTCATATGGACCAAATTCTTCATATGGATCAAAGTCCTCATATGAACATCATCATGCTAACAACTCTGTTTCGCAGGGAAGTGCCAAGGGCTATGAATATTAGCATTATTCTTCTAATCATTATGATCATAAGTCCTTAAATAATTTCTCTGCTTATTCATATGCTTACCCTAACTTCTCTTATGTGAAACGAAACGGATTGGCTTCTATGCCACCTTTCTCATATGGAGCTCGTAGAGTGATGAACTCTTTGCCACCCCTTCAGATGTGGGTGGTGAAGAAAAAGAACTAATCTTTTATGCAGGGTCAGGTCTCCAGACGTGCTCAAACGTCTGAAGAATTTGCTGGAGACCTGAAGAGTGCCTGAAAGGACGCAGGCTAATCATGAAGAAATGAACTTTCATTTCTCACGTCCTCATATTGTTTTAACTATTGCACTGGTTGATGAAATTCGTCTGATGAATTGTGATGTCATATTCTTCACTGATGAAGTATATGAAGTTCGTAAGCTGCACTAATTCATCTGCAGGATGATCAACCCAAAGCCACTGAGTGGGTCCTCGATAGTGGATGTACTAATCACATGACTGGTGACAAGAATCTATTGATGGATGCACCCTTATCACCATCACATCTGAAGCATATCATCTTCGCTGACAAAGGCAAAAGTCAGGTATTGGGTCTAGGTAAGGTTGCAATCACAAAGGATCGACACATGGACAAAGTCATGCTTGTCGAGTCCTTAGGATACAACCTCATGTCTGTCTCAATGCTTTGTGATCTTGATATGGTAGTTGTCTTTGGCAAGTATCGTTGTGTTGTGGTTATGGAAGCTGACAATTCCAAAGTCTTCGAAGGCTTTAGGAGAGGAGACTTGTATATTGTTGATTTCTCTACAGGACCGCAACCGGCCGTGTGCCTACTCGTAAAAGCTTCAGAAGGTTGGCTATGGCATCGACGACTTGGTCATGCAGGCATGAGGAATTTGCACACGCGTGCAAAGAAGAAGCATGTCATTGGCATTGAGAATGTCAAATTCCTTAAGGATCACTTGTGTGGAGCTTGTGAAGCTGGAAAGATGACCAAGGCTAAGCATCCAGCAAAGACTATCATGACCACTACTCGACCATTCGAATTGCTTCACATGGACCTCTTTGGTCCTAACCATTACTCAGCTGTCACAAATGACGCATCTCTCTATGGCCTTGTTATTGTTGATGATTACTCTCGTTACACATGGGTACACATTGTTACTTACAAACATGAAGTGCAGGAAGTCTTCAAACGATTTTCCTCAAGGGCTTCAACCAACTTTGGTGTGAAGATCAAGCACATCAGAAGTGACAATGGAACTGAGTTCAAGAATTCTGGTCTTGATGACTATCTTGATGAACTTGGTATTACTCATGAGTTATCTGCCCCTTATACTCCTCGGCAGAATGGCGTCGTGGAGCGCAAGAACAGGACTCTTGTTGAGATGGCTCGCACTATGCTTGATGAGTACAAGACGCCTCGTCACTTCTGGATTGAGGCAATTTATACTGCGTGCCACATCATCAACAGGGTATATCTTCACAAATTCTTCAAGAAGACTGCCTATGAACTCCTCACTGACAAGAAACCCAATGTGAGTTATTTCAAAGTATTCGGTGCTAAATGTTGGATTAGAGATCCTCATCACAATGCTAAATTTGCACCGAAAGCACATTAAGGTTTTATGCTTGGTTACGGAAAGGACTCGCACACCTACAGAGTCTTCAACACCGTTCTTCACAAGGTTGTTGAAACTGTAGATGTGCGGTTCGATGAAACTAATGGCTCGCAAAGGGAGCACCTACCCTCTGTGATAGGTGAACCAGCACCTGAGGAAACTATCAAGTTCAAGGCTACTGAGGATGTCATTCCTACTGAAGAATCTGCCGAAGAATTCATTCCAGAACGTGAAGAACGTCGACCTAATGCACCTGAATAAATTGCTGAAGAAAATGGTGCTGAAGAAAATGCTGATCAAATTCCTCGACGACAACCTACTCATCCTCGCGTTGCAAAAGAAGTGCAAGTTGAGAAGATCATCGATGACATTGAAGCACCAGGTCCTATCACACGCTCAAAAGCTTCACATTTATCTAACTTTTGTGGGCACTATGCTTTTGTCTCTATCACAGAGCCCACTAAGGTAGATGAAGCATTTCTGGAGCCTGAGTGGATTCAGGCCATGCAAGAAGAATTACATCAGTTCGAGCTCAACAACGTTTGGGAACTGGTCAATCGTCCAGATCCTCGCAAACACAATATCATTGGCACAAAGTGGATCTACCGCAACAAGTAAGATGAAAATGGCCTTGTGGTGAGGAATAAGGCACGGCTAGTAGCTCAAGGCTACACACAGGTTGAAGGAATTGATTTCGATGAAACTTTTGCACCTGTTGCTAGACTTGAAGCTATTCGCATATTACTTGCTTATGCTAACCATCATGATATCACTTTATATCAAATGGATGTGAAAAGTGCATTCCTCAATGGTAAGCTTGAGGAAGAAGTATATGTTGCTCAACCCCCAGGTTTTGAAGATCCTAAGCATCCTAACAAAGTCTTCAGACTAAATAAGGCCCTCTATGGCCTCAAGCAGGCCCCTCGGGCGTGGTATGATACTTTGAAGGAATTCCTCATGAAGAAAGGCTTCAAACCCGGTTCACTCGACCCTACTCTTTTCACTAAATCATATGATGATGAATTGTTTGTATGCCAAATATATGTTGATGATATCATCTTTGGTTGTACTGACCAACGTTATAGTGATGAATTTGTCTATATGATGAGTGAAGAATATCAAATGTCTATGATGGGAGAGTTGAAATTCTTCTTAGGTCTTCAAATTCGTCAACAGTGCAATGGCATATTCATATCTCAGGAGAAATACCTCAAGGATGTACTGAGGAAATTCGGCATGCAAGATTGCAAAGGCGTCAAAATTCCGATGCCCACAAATGGCCATCTGTGCACTGATGAAAATGGTATTGACTTCGATCAAAAGGTATACCGCTCCATGATTGGTTCTTTATTGTACTTATGTGCATCTAGGCCAGATATTATGCTTAATGTTTGCATGTGTGCCCGATTTCAAGCTACACTGAAGGAATCACACCATAAGGCTGTGAAACATATTCTTCGATATTTAGCTCACACACCAACACTAGGATTATGGTACCCCAAGGGCTCGGCTTTTGATCTCGTTGGATATTCTGACTCTGACTATGCTGGTGATCGTGTGGATCGCAAGTCAACATCTGGTACATGTCATTTCCTCGGACGATCTTTGGTCTGTTGGTCCTCGAAGAAGCAGAACTACGTATCACTATATACTGCTGAAGCTGAGTACATTGCTGCTGGTCTTGCTGTGCTCAATTGCTGTGGACGAAGCAAACTCTCAAGGACTACGGCGTCAACGTGAAGAATGTGCCTCTCTTCTGTGACATTGAGAGTGCCATCAAGATTGCTCACAACCCAGTTCAGCACTCGAAGACAAAGCACATTCAGATTCGTCATCATTTTCTTCGTGATCATGTGTTGAAGGGCGACATTTTTATTGAGCATGTGAAGACTGAAGAACAGCTAGCCGATATCTTCACAAAGCCCTTGGATGAGAAGAGATTTAGCAAGTTGCGGTGTGAGCTAAATATCTTAGAATCTTCGAATATTCTTTGAAAAGGACACTCATCCTAACACTTATGCAAAATTGATGACTTAGATGTGCAACCCATGAAGAAACGATTTTCTTCAACCAATGAAGAATAACACTCTAAGTGTGAAGAAATTAATGAAGAATTTGATTCTCAGAACCCTACGACAATTGTACGCGGTGTCCGAAATCATCATTCTTATACGGTGGGTCACACTACTAGGAAAACGATTTTTAACGACGGGATGTGTGGTCGTTAATAGTGAGAATGCGGTCGTTGAAAGTCACTAACGACCACATCTTTGTGGCCGTAGTAGGCTCCGTCGTTAAAACTATAACTACCACATTTTCCCGTCGTTATTTTATAACGATGGGACAATGTGTTGCCGTTAATTGTGAGAAAATAACGACAACAATTCGTGTACTAGCGACCACTTATCCCATCATTTGAAACATTTCATGGTTATTAAAATATTAATAATTACCACTTTATATTGTCAATGACCATCCATCTCACCATTTTTCTTGCCTGTAACAACCAATCGTAACTTCTACAGATATTATTTTATGTTACTTGTAACTTTTGACTATTATCAACCACACCAATTAAGAACCAAAATAATTTGAACAGTCAATGTATCACAACCTGTTTTCACTAATCAAAACCACATATGTTGAACATGATACAACGCTGAAGTTAAAAATACCATTAAAAATTATGAACGAAAAACACTCTCTAGACAAGCATTGTAGGCGTTCAGGTCTAACTACAAAAGTGTCTTTTTTTCTTCATAATCTTCGGCCATGGGACAACATTATAAGTCCTTGTATTTGAGTGCATATCATTCTTTGTCAATGACTACAATGCCTTGTGAAGCTTCTGTTATGGTGGACCATCAATTCTGCAAAACCGTAAATCATTTATAAGTCAGTACATATAAATGAACTAGCACAAAGGATAATTGCATATGAATTCATGTTCAAGCAAATAAAAATGCATACTTTACCTGTAGCTTAGACACGGCTTAATGGAAATTCTTATATAGTCCTTATGTGAGAAACACAAACTATTTTAAGTAAATATTAATTGGTATATTTCTTGTATAATTCGAGGAAGACTTGAGTTATTTTATATCTAGGCAAGTGAATTGAGTTATTTTAGTTGTGGTATATACCCAACTAATTAACACTGAACACTATTCTACACTGCTTGAAAAAAAACTATTCCGCTCAAGAATAAGTGATATACATACATACATGTAACTCTTAGTCGTAACCTATATATCATAGCCTAGTGAAGGAATTAATTACTGTGCTAATCTGCAAATCTTTGGTTTAGCAAAGAAAAGAAGAGTGAATCTTCAGTATTTGTTGCCTACACTACATACAACTAATATGACTACATGACACTACAATTACCATCTACATTCCAAGTGAGAAGCTCAAGTGCTCACCAAAAATGTGTTGTATTCATTCTTCATGCCACTTGAGTTAGAGTTCATGATGGCATCATTCCTCTTTCATCCTGCATCTAAAATAGTGAGAAATTAATCATTTGCATGCATACCTTGGCCCAGATAGCCATCTTGACGGTGTTCATGCAACAACTTTGGGGATGCCATCCAGTAGCTCTTTGCACAAGTTGAGAACACACATCAGGAGACAGTTCCTGCAAGGCGTAGAGAATATGCAAAAGTGAATGGATGGAGAACTAGAGGGTGAACATTTACATGAACAAACTGACTGACACCCTTGTTGCGCACCGTCCACTAAGAAGGCGAAACACTATGGCTCGTAAGGATATCAAACCTTTGCATATACACAAATTTTGTGTGGAATGAAGAGATTTATACACTTTGTTCTGCTGTGACAGGTAATGTGTGGAGTAATTAACTGTAAGGAATAATACGTACCAAGATGGGCTCATTTGGAGCGGCCTCCACTTTACGGGGATGCTTTATCTTGTACACTTTTGCTAGCTGGTGATAGATGGGGGGTAATATCAGATTTTTGTGTGAGCTGATTAAACAGGAGAGATCACCTCGAGGATTAGTACATGAGGACTTGCAGGAACGCCTTGCTCCTCGAGGATTCCCCTTGGCGTGCCTGCGGAAACAAGATACATGATTTCTCGAAGATGCATGTATCATAGAACGATAAAGGAAGGTGCTGCTGCTCAGCTGTGAGAGAAGTCTACCCGTGGCGTCTCCCCGGCGACGGTGGCGAGCTGAGGCGATGTCTTCAGTGCCCGTGCTCCATCATCACCAGATCGAAGCATCCCCAAAAAGAACACCGCTGTGGGCTGTGCCGCCTCCCGCCCTCCCCTGCTCCCGAAGTCCACCGGCCCTCCCCCGCCTGACTCTGCTCCTTGGCTCGGCCGCTCATCACCAAGGGGTGGAGGAAGATGCCCTTGGTGGCGAGTCCGCCCTATACAGGACGCACTCCAGATCCGGCCGCGAGCCGTGGATCCCCCATCGGCTGCGAGATAGAGGGGGCGGGGCTGCTCGTGGCACTCGATTTGGGCATAGCACGGGCCGTGTAGGGCACTGCTCCTTCGGGATCTGCAGCCGCGGCGGCCCTGAATTTAGGGGAGAGGGACGCTAATTACTGTCTAACCCGAAGAGAGATATTTAACCAACAACAAGCACGAGCTACTGAAAATTAGCGATCGTCGTTAGGAGGTTTCGCGGGGCTAATCGTACAACAACCGCATATTTTAATTGCTGGTCGTTATAGGCCTAATCTCTAGTAGTGTCACGCCACCACAAAAGTTGAAAATCTTCAATTTGAGTTTTTCCTCAGTTTTGAAATTCCTCAGTTGTTCATATTCTTCAACTTTGCAAAATCTTCATTGTTCCGTCGTTTTTCTTCATGAGCTATATATATATATATATGAGTTTATGTCCTCTACAGCATTCACTTATGGCTAATTCTTCAAGTTGGTTTTTCTGGTAAGTGAATGTGATCGGACCCTTCCCCCTCTATGCTATACTCAACCCAATCTATTCACAAATTCTTCATCTGCGTTCTATTTGAAACTCGTTCAAAATCTTCACTGTGTCCTTGTCAGCTGAGGAATTTGCGAACGGAACTTTTAACTTATCTTATCAAAATTTTCGGCTTTGCCGCTCAAACCGTTCCGCTTCCCACAATATACTTATCTATTCACCCACGATCTAACACGATCTCCACTTCTCAGTACGTGGGTGACACATGTCAAGCGAATGAGAAGGGTCAGGGGCACGTTCGTCCAATTTCTTCGGGCGAACAGTTTTTCACCGTGGCTATAAATACCCCCTCTCCCCTTCCTCACTTTTTTTACTCCGCTCGACCTCTCTCCAGCTCGAGCTTCTCAAACCCTAGCGCCGCCGCTACATCATCGTCGCCGGTGAGGAAGAGCTTCACTGCCTCGACCTCGTCGCCGCCGTACTCGTGCCGGCCGCGGAAATCTTCACTCCGCCGCCGCCGTAGCCGTCTTCCTCTGCCAAGTTAGGGCGTGGAAGATCTGCACAGACGAACTTCACTTCTCCACCTCACTGTTCGTCGTGTTCTTCATTCAGGGTAATTAAAAGTTACTTTTACTACCCTCCTTGATTCAAAGGTGTTTTTCTTCAAATCCTCACACACTGAACACCTCACATGTCATCTGTTCTTGATTCGTTTCTCTAAGCAATAATTTTTCTTCAAGATTCCTCAATTGTGTGGATCCTCGATCTATACAACTCCGGAACCTAAGACAAAGAACGCTTAGTGAAATTCTTCAAGACTCATCTGGTCAAATTCCTCAAACTTGTTCTTTTTGAAAAACCTTCTGAGAACGCATATGACCTCTCCAAATTCCTCGCAACTATACTCTGTTCACAGGTACTCATGTCTGCTGCTGAATCACTAGGTTCTCATCAACTTAACTCATTTGCAGCGTTCCTTGAAGAAAAGTTGCATACTTCTTCAAAGAGTTCAATTGTTCAAATTCCTCAACTGAAGAAAATGGCTGATGGAATGAAGCCACAGAAAGGAGGAAAGAGGCCTGAGGCCAATACTGCCTTTGAAATCCCTGAGGACATTTATGATGTGTACTGCACACCCCCTGAGGAAGATAAAAATCAGCGCAAGGTGCGCATTCAGAGGATAGAAAGGAGATGGGCAAAAGAGTGGAGGGAGTACAGGTATGTGAATCCAAAATACATGAAGAAATTCGCTGTTACTCCTCCATGCTCAAGACCACCATTGGCACCTGGCCAAGAGGCAGATCCTACTAGCATCAAGCGCGGTGAGGATTTTCCTGAAGAATGGGCCAAGCACCAGGCCAAGTTGGCCAAACAGGCAGAAGATGCAGTGAGGAAATTCAACGAAGATTCCTCTGCTGCTGTTGCTGAGGCCTCTATAAGGCCGAAGAAATCCATGGCAAAGAAGCCTGCGCACAAGCCAAGTGCTTCTTCTTCAATGTCATCACGGCCAATTTCCTCAGCTAAGCCCTCACGGCCAATTCCTCAAGCCGCTCCTGCTCCTCCAAAGTCCTCAGCTGCTCTGACAAAATCCTCAGCACCTGTGCATCTTGCCACGTGCCAAAGGACTACATGCATCTCTATTGCCTCAGGAGCTTCAGCTAGTTCCTAAGCTGCACCAAATTCTTCAACAGGACCATCTCTGTTGAAGACTAAGACCACTGCTGGACGAGGCTCTCGCCCAAGTCCTCACAAGAAGCAGGTCGCCTTCCAAGTTCTGTCTGAAGAAGACGAAGCTGATGATGAAGAACTTGCTGAGATCATCAGAGATAGGCAAGTCAGGGCCGCTAGAGCCAAGGGCACAAATGTGCCACTGCTTTTGGATCCAAGGTTGATCCTCGACTATATTGAGCTCTGGCACAAGGACCCAAACACTCCTATACCTGATTTCAAGTTGACACCTGGCCAAAGTCACATGCTGACCCATTTCATCCAAGAAGAAAAATGGAAATATGAGAAGGCCAGGCAGATCAAGAAAGCGCAATATAAGAAGGAGAAATTTCTAAAGAACAACGTTGTCACTATGACAACTGACGAACTTGTAAAGATTCAGTCTGAAATCAAAGTCCTCAGCGATGATTTCAATGCTTACTATGCTGATTGGCAAGGAGCCAAGGTCAGGTTTGTTAAACTGACTGAGAAGTTCACCACCAATGTTGCAGCTCCAACGCAACAGGAAATTCCTCAGGCTGACGCATCTGCTCAGCCAACTGAAGAGCATGCCAGCACAGCTGATGACTTTCAGACTGCTGAAGAAAATGTGAGTTCCAGGGCTGATGACTGCATTCCAGCCACTGAAGAAATTGCCAGGGCATCCACTAGTGGTGCGCCTGAACAAAATGAAGAGGTCAGGGCAACTGCATCAGTTGTGCCTAAAGAAACTGAACCAAATTCCTCTGCTCCTCCTGTGCCTACCCCAACTCCGATCCTTCCATCTGCATCAGATGTGAAGAAGACCAAGGCTGCAGAGCATGCAGCTGTGAAGAAAAGGAAAGCATTAGCTCCTTCAGATTCTTCAGCACCGAAGAAGATAAAGAAATTGACAAGTTCGTTTGCAAATCCAATTGATGTTGTTCCAGTTTCCTCCATGCCATCAAAGGAAATCATCCCTTTTGATGAAGAATATGAGATCCCTAGCAGATCTGATGAAGAAAATCCTTCTGCTGCTTCGTTAGAGCAGATGGATGAAGAAATTGAAGCGGATCAAATCCCTTCAACACTAGTTGTTTCCTCGCCTATGCCTCAGTTCACAGCTGAAGAGGCTGGCGTTGAAGAAATGGAAGATGAAGATGTGGACATTGGATGTACCACACCTGTGATGAATGATGACTTTTGGGAAAGTCAGCACCCCAATTCTCCACTCTTCACTCCACTGCAGCAAATTCCTTAGTCCCAGTCACTAAAGTTCAAATGGGATCTGATGAAGCTCATGAAGACATTCCAGCTGCTAGTGCTGATGAAAATGAAAATGAAGAATATAAGAACCAGGCTGCCACTGAAGAGGAACCAGAAATTCCTCAGCCTGAAGAACCTGAGATTGCGATTCCTGAGGTCATCATGCAACTGACTGACACTCCTCTGCCCAAGCGAAAGGATCCATTCTCAAGGAAGCAAAAATTCAAGGCTGATGATTTCTTCGGCGAGCACGTATTCTTCACTGAGTACAACCCTTATGACTCTGCTCGCATAGGGAAGAGGCGTTTCTGGACTGCCAGCCAGGCAAATTTCTATTCCTCGGTGCTGTTCAACAAAGACAAAGTCTTCGATCATGAGCACATTCCTCACGTGGATATGGAATCTCTGCCGTGCTTCGTGCCAGTCCTCAGTGTTCTTTACGACGCTAGACTGTTAAATTTCTGCACTGACATATGTGATTGGAATGAAGAGCTAATTCTTCAATTTTATGCAACACTGCACATCACCAGCAACTCTGAAGACGTGAATTCATGGGTGCTGGACTGGATGTCTGAAAACACTCACTACAAAGCACCAACTACTGAATTACTTCGTGCTTTGCCTCTCAGTCCGCCCCTTGAAGGTGCTTGTTGCGTCTAGAATGAACCTGAGCTTACCGATCACTACATGCAAGTGCTGATGAAGCCTTTGAAGCCAGGTCAGGCCCCAAGAACAAAATTCCTTGTGAAGGAATTGATGTATGTGCCTCAGACTGTCTACCGCATTCTGTCGAAGACATTGAGTCCAATCAAGGGCCACGACTCGAACGAAGAAGAAGTCGTTGGCATCATGAAGAATCTGCTTTTCAATATCATTCATGGCATTCCCGTCAACTTCCATGATTTCTTCATGAGGACTCTGGCCAATGTGGCAATGTCACCATTTGAGTTGAAGCCTTATGCACCATGGATTATGAGATTCATCAGAACAAGGTCTTCACTCAACTACAAAGCTGATACACTGAACCATTGCAGCTACTTGCCCCCGATCGAAGTCCTCAAAAGGACATTTTCCTCA
The DNA here is from genome assembly GCF_018294505.1 of Triticum aestivum. Lineage (NCBI taxonomy): Eukaryota > Viridiplantae > Streptophyta > Magnoliopsida > Poales > Poaceae > Triticum > Triticum aestivum. The sequence goes on along the minus strand of NC_057802.1, from coordinate 18,853,766 downwards.
GCTGATGAAAAGGGCAAGGCTACTGCTGTAATTGATGAAGGCATTCGTCCGTTGGCTGGACAATTTCGCAAGGCTGCATCCTACTCCACCAATGATGACTCTACCACCCATGACTCTGCCGCCAACGCACCCAAGCAAAATCCTCAAGGCACAGCACCCAGGGTGATGACTGATCGTGAGGTTCTCCTCAGTCTTCACCAGAAGGTTGATCGCAATCATAAATGGGTCAAGCGTCAGTTTGGTTCAATTCTTCACAACATGACTGCTACCCATAATGCAGTGAAGAAAAACCACTACTACCTTCATGAAACCCTCAATCGCACCTGGGTTGTTCTGTCTCAAGTCTATAGTGAAGAAGATCTGAAGAAAATGGGTCTCAAGGAAGATCTTGACTGGGCTGCACCTCCTCCGAAGAAGTACAAGAAGGTCAAGGTTCCTTCCTTGGTGGCCAGCTCCTATTCTTCATCACGTTACACTGATGAACATGAAGATTTGGACGACACTGCGGCAGGCCCTACACCAACAAACGACCCCAACAACGCTAGCACTCCTTCATCACCTTGATATTCTTCAGGGGCGTTTGTCCTCATTTTCGACCCTTTTGGTCATTCAAGAACAAAGGGGGAGAAATTTGAGTTAGTCTTGAAGCGGGTCTATCTTATGGGCATTTTTTTCTATGTTACAACTCTCGTTCTTCTGATGACTTTGCTGGATCGACTTGTAAACTTAAACTCTATGGTGACCTGATACTTTTGCTATGTTCTTCTGCATGCTTATTCCTCCTTAATGTTATTGCACGCATGCTGAATTACATCAGTCACCATATTTCATCATGCATTTCAAATTCTTCATATTATATGTCAAATGCGTGTATGAATTACAAGATATAGGGGGAGATCTCCATGATTCAATTCTTCAAGTGTGCATTGCTTCAAAAGCAAATTCCTCACTATGCACATCTTCAGGGGGAGTTCTTCTATATCTTGCAATCAAATTCCTCAATATCTGTATTTACATTTCATATGTTTATCCCCGTTGAAAACTTAACCTATATTGTCATCAATCACCAAAAAGGGGGAGATTGTAAGTGCATCTAGTGCCCCTTAGTGCTTTTGGTGTATTGAAGACTTATAGGTTAAGGGACTAATGTGTTTATGAGTGTACACAGGTCTATAAGTCTATGAGGAGTTTGATATTTACAGAGAAAGTCGACCCCTAAAAATGAAATTCTTTGACTGAAGACTTTGGTATTTCTGAAGACTTTGTGAAGATTTGAAAGTGAAGACTGAGGAGTTAGGAATTCGCCAGTGCGGATTGCCTACGCAGTGAGGAACATGATAGCCCTGAGGAATCTGAGCCTCAAATTTCCGACCGTTGCTGTGCTATGCGCCAGCTGTCTGAAAATATCTTATTCACCTAACGGTCATATCATTGAAGGGCATTTATGTCTTATCATGTCGGGCTGCTCCCTAGGCTATAAATAGCCGCCCCCTACAAACACTAGCTGGTTGGTTGCTCCGAGAGAAACTGACACTTGTCATTTGTGAGCATCCCATCCTTCGAGGACTTTGAGCGAAAATCGTCAAGTGAGGAAAACCCCAAACCCAAACACCTACAAACCCAAAGTGATTGAGCATCACTGAAGAGATTGATCCTGCGTGGATCCCACGCTTGTTACCTTTGAAGACTGTGCTTCTTCCAGACGGTTAGGCGTCATGGTCTAGAGCATCCAAGACGAAATTGTGGATCGCCAAGTGACCGAGTTTGTGAAGGTTTGGACGTCACCTGAAGACTTACCACGAGTGATTGGGCGAGGTCTGTGTGACCTTAGCTCAAGGAGAATATGGTGAGGACTGTGTGTCCTCAGGTTTAAATACCTGCCGCTCCAACCAGACGTACAACTGAGACAGCAGTTGGAACTGGTCTACCAAATCATTGTCTTCACCAAGCCTATTGGTTCTATTTCCTCAACTTTTTCATTTCCTCATTACTGTGTTGTATGCATGTTCATATCTGTGTTTGAAGACTTTGACTGAAGACTTTCTCAATTTCCTCAGTTCAATTTCCTCAGTCTGTTTGTCTTCATCCTGTGTTATCCTGTGTTTACGCTTTCTGTACTCTGTGCTTGTTTTCATTTCATCATGATGACTATGCTTGTGTTCTGCTATGCATACTTTTCAGTACTTATTCCGCTGCAAGTAGTTCTTCGCTAAGGGATTTCCTCACCCACAAATTCCTTAGTGAAGAATTTATAAAAATCGCCTATTCACCCCCCTCTAGTCGATATAACACACTTTTATCTACAGGTGATGCCTTTTAGCAGTTGAAACACAAAACTCATCATAATAAATTGTATTTCTTGTGTGGTCGGTAACTTAGGATGCTGTCATACGGCTGCTCTTGACTCTAGGGCATGCATACATGGAATATATTCTACTACAAGTACAATGCTGAATTTCGCTGGAATTATTCAATTTCTGAATGTACAGTAACATGCCACCTTCTATCAGTGTTGGAAATGGATGTAGGTTCTTTGATTCACAAGGCCTATCTGCTCATTGAGTTGGCGATTGTTGTAGGATTTCTGATTTCACAAGGCTGATCTCTTCAGGTTTAGCAGAACTTGAACTTTGTACATCCAAATTGTGAGCTGAGTTTTCACTGTAATGAGAGATAAGCGTGCATGCAATTTATTATTGCACTAGATAATGACATAGGAAAACAAAGGAATAAAAATATGGGATAAATATCTTACAATAGTTCACAGAAGTTCTGCTTCGGTGGCATCTCCAGATCATCTAAGCTTCTCTCAAACATTTCTAGAACTTTCGTTATAGTAGGGCGATACATAGGTAACACTTGTATGCACCACAAACCTATTATGATCATCTTTCTCGCGATCTCCTCAATTTCCATTGTAATTTCACATGCTTGCAATCCCTCATCTTGTGCAAAGTGGTCGTAAATCCAATCTGGAAAATACTTTTCGCTAGATTTTGCAACAATTGATTTTACATTTCTCCTACCTCCAACCATCTCCAGTAGCATCATTCCATAACTATAAACATCTGACTTTGTTGAAACCACCCCGAAGGTTCGATAGTGAACTTCTGGGGCGATGAATCCAATTGTTCCTCTAACTCCAGTCACTGAAAGCTTGCTCTCCTTTGTATGACACAATTTAGCTAGACCAAAATCAGCAATCTTCGGGCTAAAATCTTTGTCTAGAAGGATATTTTGGGGCTTGATATCGAAGTGGACGATACGTGTATTACAGCTATGGTGCAAGTATTCGAGGCCACGAGCAATGCCGATTGCTATCGCATATAGCCTCTCCCATCCCAAAATTTCTTTGGGTTTCTCTGAGTAAATGTACTTATCCAAGGAACCATTGGGCATGTACTCATATATAAGAGCACGTTTTGACCTCTCCAAACAAAACCCAAATAAACTAACAACATTAACATGAGAGGTCCTTCCAATTCTCATAACTTCATTCACAAACTCATCCCCGTTTCCTTTGCAGTCATGCAAGAACTTCACAGCAACCCGACGACCATCATATAGTCTTCCTTTGAAAACGACACCATAACCTCCTTTTCCAAGCAGATCATTTTGAGAAGACGTTATCTTCATTATCTCTGAGTACATGTATCTTTTTGGAGCTAGCGATCCATATGACACTATCATGGCCTCGTAATTCTTTTCAGTGTTGCTGCTAGTCTTCTTGGAAAGGAGAAACCATAATCTCTTCCCCTTTCTATACCATATGAACACATAGATACATGCAAAGAGAAAGGTTGCAGCTGCTGATGTCATACCTGAGATGGAAGCATATGTTATAATACAGTCATAAGGATTTCCAGGCCATCAGTAGTTTAAATTTCTCTTTTGCAATAGTAAATTGTGGCGAAAGTAGCAAGAAGCTAAATTCCATAAATTTCTCAGTCTCGTTATTATGCACAAGCTAAGAACTACCTGTTTCAGATTTTGATTTTAGAATCAATTTTCAATGACTACAGATAGATAAAATTTTAAGTTCCTATTTTATTAGTGAGCTACTGATATATAATTGGCCAAAAAATTAGCATACCTATTAGCATAATGTTGTGCCCTCTCTTCTTGCTACCTGGAATATAACATAACATTTATGAGTAAAAGCGGTGTCACCCAATAGTACTACGTTGGGCTTTTTTGGAAAAGAAAGATATGATCATTGCATATGAATATTCAATACTAAAAGAGCATTGCAACATTGAAGGAGGAACGTGTGTGTGCTCTGTAATTTTTTTTCTGCAAATGTTCCCTTGTAGCACCATGATCCTCACTACACCAAAACCGAAGAGTAGTTGTGAACTGACTTGTGGTTGGATGGTTAGAGGGACAGTGGTATCCTCAGCCCACCAAGGTTCAAATCCTGGTGCTCGCATTATTCCTGGATTTTTTTTAGGATTTCCGGCGATGCGCTTTCAGTGGGAGGAGATGTTCCCGTCTACGACGAGGGGGTGTGCGTGTGTGCGTTCATAGGGGTGAATGTATGCACGTATGTATAAGCGCTTGCGTCTGTACTGGTGTTCAAAAAAACCGAAGAGTAGTTATCGTACAGAACTAGACCACTGCCATGCATTATGTTGAAATCGTACTAATCATTACTCATAGAGTCATAGTGTATTTGAACTGCCCCCATTTTTTGACCCTACCCGGTCCTCCGCTCCTAACTCTACCTGCTCCCGTGCGGCGCCGCGCCGCTGCACCGGAGCGTCCCCAACGGTCGTCTCCCGTTCACCCCAGCTCACCCCCCCTCGCCAGCGCCGCTAGGGGCGTCGCAGGCAAAGCATGGGAGCCGCAGTGGTGGCGTTTCTCCTCGGCCAACGATTCGGTCAGGACGGTGGCGGTCCGCGATGGCTAGATCTAGAACAGTGGTGCGGGGCAGGCGGTGTTCGGCGACAGGTCCAGCGGCGGTGGCAAGGGCACCCGATCTGGATCCAGTCGGGCTACGGGCGGGCCGCACTAGCTGATATCATGTACCGTCCTGTCAATGGCAGGCTGCCCCTGGGATCGACCCGCATCATGAGAACGTCGGGGGCTCCGGCCCTGGGCATGGCGGTGGTGGCCGCCTCCTTCACCGGAGATAGTCAGCCTGAAGCTGGGTGGTCGGATCTCCAGATCTGTCATCTAGTCCCGGCTGTGAGTTGGGAAGACAGGGTTGCTGGTGAAAACCGAGCCGATGGCTGGCGATGGCGGCGTCTTGCGTCGTTACCTTGATGAAGGAATCACCGTGTAACTTTTGTCGACCCACTCGTGCTGCCTCGGGAGAAACCCTAAGATCTGGTCATCCAGATCGAACGATGGCGGTACTGCGGTGTCATTACTCTCTTGGGAGCATCATGGAGCAGAGCTGGAAGACAGGGGCAGGAGGTGCAGCGGCTAAGTCCTGCACGGAGCTTCGGTGGAGATGTAGAGTCATGCATGGCGACAAGTGCTACGCTGTGTCATGCCTGGTCGGCAGGTGCTATGTGTCATGGTTCTAAGTCTGACAGTAGAATGGGGGTAGGGATGTAGAGGCAAGGTCCTAGCTATGGAGAAGCTATACGCAAGAGTTTTACGAGTTCAGGCCCTTCTCGGAGGAAGTAACAGCCCTACGTCTCGGAGCCCAGAGGCGGTCGACTGGATTATATGCATGTGTGTGTTACAGGGGGTGCGAACCCTTGTCTCAGAGGAGGGGGCTGGCTTATATAGAGTGCGCCAGGACCCCAGCTCCCCTTCGTTACACATGATTCAATGTACATAAAGTGAGAGCGTTACAGATAACGTCAATAATAAAGTGCTATAAATGATCATTAAGTCTATGAGTAAACGCCCGACCGTTGCTGCGCGGAGTGGCTTTAGGTCTTCTGCACGTCGAGTGGTTGAATGGTCGAGTGACCTAAATAAGGAGGGATCTCCGAGTGAATGGTAGGTCGAGTGGATTGCACTTGACACCTTTGTTGAGCCCTCTCTATTTGCTCTTGAACTTCTTTGCTTCTAGGACAAGGACCTTAGGTAGGACGTATAGGTTAGGCCTATTACCCTACCCTAGGTCTATGTCCTCATCATTAGCCCCCGAATGGATTGAGGTCCGAGTGAAAAGAAGGTTGACGTTGATCTTGCTTTGACTCTTGTCTTTCTCAAGAATTTATCTCTGAACGGAGGCTAGTGTTGGAACTTCGGCTTCGTTTCAGTCGCCTTGATCGATTCAGGAATTGCCGATTGGTTTTTATAACGTCACCCGCCGAGTGTTGTCTTTGACGCGAAATCTTTGGCGTGATCGGTTGCAGAGGATCCTGGATTTCGCGGGATTTGCAATTTCGGTGAAAGCGCGCCAGGCGAAGCGTGCCGTGGTAAGCGGAGTGGATAAACAGGACGTTTCGATTTCTGCGCCACCTTTTTCGCCACGTACCCCGTGTGCGACTGTTGCGGGATTTGACAGGATCGCCCGGACCCACGCGTCAGCCACTCGGAAGTGGGCCTTTAAAAGCGGCGAGGCCGAGGCGTCCGCACTGTGCATGCCATTCTCCTTCTTCTTCCTCTCGCTCCTTCACGCCATCCGGCTTCTCCACTCTCGATGCCTCCGCTTCGCCGCCATGGGGAAGGAGAGAACGGCGGCGCTGGAACGCGGGAAGAAGGCGACGGGGGCGGCGAAAGGCAAGAAGACGAATCGGGGATCTTCATCGCGGTCGGGGCTGCCACGGGGTTGGATCCAGGGAGATTGGATCCGATCCTCGCTTCAGCAGGAAGACTTGGATGATATGGCCGAGTTAGGGCTGATCGTCCATGGGTCCGCAAGGCTGCCGGAGGGGGAAACGGAGCCACAGCCGTAACGGGTGAGTGTGTTCTGCTTGCCACTCATGTCGACCACGGTTTCTCGCTTCCTCCACACCCCTTCTTTCGAGGTTTCTTGAATTTCTTCGGGGATCAACTCCATCATTTCACTCCCAACACCATCACATACCTTGCCGCATTCGTGTCCATGTGCGAGAATTTTCTGGGGTGTCGACCGCACTGGGGTCTTTTCAAGCACATTTTCACCATCCGCTCCCAAACAGTGAAGAAAGCGAACTCGAAAGACGAGAAAACCCATGTTATCCACATGTGTGGGGGTCTGGGTATTCAGAAGAGGAAGAGGAGTTCCTTCCCTTCGATGACTCTTCCTGAGTCGGTCAGGGGCTGGCAGTCGACCTGGTTCTATTGCCAGGATATCGCGACCCCAGGCCAGTCGACTGGACTTCCCCCTTTCTCTTTTGATCGTGTTCAAACTCCATCTTCGTTGAAAGTGACCGCCGTGGAGAAGCCGGAGACGGGCATGTTGGTCGAGAGAGTAGTTCAACTGATCAACCAAGGTGTCACCGGTATGGATCTGCTGGAGGTGTTCCTCAGTCGGCGCATTCAACCACTCCAAGCTCGTGACCACTCCATGTGGATGTACTCCGGGGCTGGTGATACCGCTCGGGTTCATCCGGAGGAGGTGGAGGCAAAAACAGTGGCTGAGGGGCATCACCGGGAACAAGGACAACCCCAGGGGCGCCAGGAGAGTCAAACCTTTCAGCGAAAGCAACCAGCCAGACAAGGTCTGGCCACTACACTTGATTGAATTTGGATGTGTTTTCTGACTGTTTGTTGATCTGACTGATTTCCACTCGGCTCCTTGTTTTGTAGATTTATACAGAGATGTACTCAATGCCCAATGGCGAGCAAGCTCTGGAGCAGGACCGTGAAGGCGAGGACAGCGCGGAGGAGAGCGGCGAGTGGGAGTCACCAGCCGACAATGATGAAGATGAGAGCGATGAGTCGGATGACGAGGAGGTAGCCGACTCACCACCTCGTTCCAAACGTCAATCCAAGCAGCACCATGATCCCGCGGGCAGGCGCGGCAAGGCTGTGGCCTCGAGCGCTCCATCTCAAAAGCGCGCTCGGTCTTCGACTCCAGAATTGGCTGAGAAGGTCACCAAGCAGCCCAAGATCAATCCTTCGAAGGCTCGGAAGACCTTGCCTAGAATCAAGATGGACGTTCCTGTTGCTTCTGGGTAAATGTTCTCCCCGTATTTTCTTGTTCTGAGCGATTCTCTTGTACTGACCGAGTGGATGATGAACCTTTACAGCCCGGCTTCGGCTGCGACTGATATGGATATCGACAAGACCCCAGTCGACGAGGAAACCGCCGATGCAGCTACCTCCAAAGCCAGTAAGTCTGCCCAACTCGAATTTATTTGGACGACTGGATTGTTTGTCAGCTATCTCTTTGACTTTCTCTGTTTGTTGCAGCACCACGGGACGTTGTTGTGCTCCCGGACGATGAAGAAGAAGTACCGCTGAGGGGAAGGAGGAGGAGGGACAAGGAACTGGGCGGGAAAGCGCCTGAGGTCCAGGTTCCTCAGTCGACTGAGATGCCTGAGACGGCAGTCGAGCGATCGACAGATCTGGCACGTACCAACGTCACTTTCGCTATCCCGCTATCGACTGATTGCCCATCAGGATCAGCTGCTCAGACTTCTGCTGCGCCAATACCGACTGCTCTGCCATCATCGCTTTTCACTGCGTATCAAACTCCGGACGACCCACCGGCTGCCGCCAAAGAAGCTCTTCTTCAGTTGAACCTTGTGATGGGGCAAATGAAAGTGGTGCATGAGGCCAGTCAGGTGGCCTTCAACGCCGGAGCAGCTCTGCAGGCCAATGTCCAGGTTAGTTGATTCCTGATTGATCATACTTCTCATCCGATCACCCACTGGGTGTGACTGTTTTGAAGTTGTACGAGGCAATTTGAGTCGTCTTGATTTGAATCTTTGAACTAGTGGGGGCACTCTTAGTGCACCCACTGGGTGTAGTCCCCGAGACCATAGTTGACTGCGGGCAGTCGACTGTGGTCTGAGAATCTAAATTTTGTCACTCGGTCTGGACGGACCAGGTCGAATGAAACCAGAACCAGTGGGGGCACGCTAAGTGCACCCACTGGGTGTAGTCCCCGAGACCGTGGTTGACTGCGGGCAGTCGACTATGGTCTGAGAACTGCTTTTTTTACTCTCGCGCTGGGCAGGCCATGTCGAGTGTTTATTCAAACCAGTGGGGGCACGCTAAGTGCACCCACTGGGTGTAGTCCCCGAGACTGCCGTTGAATGTTTGATTCGGTGGTAGTCTTAGAGTAGCTATCACTGTGATGACTTTTTATCTCAGTCAACTGATATGGCTTATACTGCAGAAATCTTGTGATCTTGGGGCTCAGCTTTCAGCAATGAACAAGCAGCAAATCAGCCTCAACCTTGATCTGGAATTGGCCAAGAAGAATCTCAAGACTGCTCGTGATGAAGTAGCTGCCATGGGAGGTAACCAATCGTCAACTGTCTATCTCACTGCTGGCACTTTTCCTTTCCATTTTTTGAACCGAGTGACTCCACTCGAGCAGATGTATGTAGTGAAAACCGTCAACTCCAAGCCCGTCTGAAGAATGTTATTTCTTTAGAGAAAATGAAGCAGGCTTTGGAGAAGAAGGATCTGGATCTTGCTGCTGCACAGAAGGAAGCGCGAGAGAAGACGGCGCTTGCTGACAAGAAGCTTGCTTCAATCGGCAAGTTAGAAGAAGAGAACTCCAAACTGAAGACTGCTGTTTCTGATGCCAATCGGGAGGTCGAGCGACTGAAGAAAGACAAGGACAAGCTGACTGACGAGCTTGGGAGCCTCAAGGCCAAGAAGGGCGAGTTGGAGTCTTATCTGGGCCAGCTTGCTGCAAAGCTGGTCCTAAAACTTGAAGGTATCGATGATTGATTGACTTATTGCGGTCGACTGTCAAGCCTGATCGTATCGTCGACTCACTATTTATTCAACTGTGCAGAGCTTTGCCAAGACTTTGAAGCGGAAACTGGGCGGGTCGAGATGGGTCTCCATCCCATAAATTGTCCAGTCAAGGATGACGTCGCAATGAATGTGCTGCGATTGGAATCTCGCATGGGCAACGCGGTTGCTTATCTTGCCCGCCTGAAGGCGGCGATGACTCGGGTTGATGCTGAACTCTGGCCTCAGGCGGAACTATCTCAAGACCTCGAGTCTCTGATGGCTCGACTGAACCAAATACCTGACCGAGTGCAAGAATGGAAAAAGTCGTCTGCTCGTTGCGGTGCTGATGTCGCCTTGTCTCTGGTCCGAGTGCACTGCAAGGATGTCAAAGAAGACAAGCTGGCGGAGCTCAAGGTTGTTAACACAAAAAGGCACACTTTCCAGTCCTTTATGGACACTTTCCTTGACGCTTCCACTCGCATCGCAGAAAGCATAGACCTTGACAGTTTCTGCGACCCAGCCAGTCCTTCTCCCGACGAGTGACCAAAAAACATTATGCTCCACCTTTATTTGCCTCGGAATCCTGAGTGATTGTGTAATCTATAAACTTCTTCGGGCTTGATGCTCGAGTACTTTTGATATGCGGTCCGGAACCTTAGGATTTATCTGAACTTTGTTTACCTTGAAATATGCTTGCGTTTGTCTTCGAGTGGGTTTCGTTCTTCAGTCGGAATAATCTTTGAACTTGAGATGCAGCTCTGAGGAGGAGATTCCAGTCGACCTGCACCTCATCGTCCTTGCGGATGAGGATGGAGCGTACGTTGTACTTGTGGTGTAGCTCCGAAGGAGAAGGTTACAGTCGACCTGCACCTCGTCGTCTTTGCGAATAGGGATGGAGCGTACGTTGTATTTGTGGCGTAGCTCCAAGGAGAAGGTTGTAGACGACCTGCACCTCGTCGTCCTTGCGGATAGGGATGGAGCGTACGTTGTATTTCTGTCGTAGCTCCGAGGAGAAGGTTGTAGTCGACCTGCACCTCGTCGTCCTTAGACGAGTACTGGACTGCAGCTAAGCCCTCGAGTGGGAGGGTTGCTCATCACTCGGTAGGATTTTTCAAACTTAGGCGAGTACTGGGCTGCAGCTAAGCCCCCGAGTGGGAGGGTTGCTCATCACTCGGTATGATTTTTCAAACTTAGGCGAGTACTGGACTGCAGCTAAGCCCCCGAGTGGGAGGGTTGCTCACCACTCGGTAGGATTTTTCAAACTTAGGCGAGTACTGGGCTGCAGCTAAGCCCCCGAGTGGGAGGGTTGCTCATCACTCGGTAGGATTTTTCAAACTTAGGCGAGTACTGGACTGCAGCTAAGCCCCCGAGTGGGAGGGTTGCTCACCACTCGGTAGGATTTTTCAAACTTAGGCGAGTACTGGACTGCAGCTAAGCCCCCGAGTGGGAGGGTTGCTCACCACTCGGTAGGATTTTTCAAACTTAGGCGAGTACTGGACTGCAGCTAAGCCCCCGAGTGGGAGGGATGCTCACCACTCGGTAGGATTTTTCAAACTTAGGCGAGTACTGGACTGCAGCTAAGCCCCCGAGTGAGAGGCTTGCTCACCACTCGGTAGGATTTTTCAAACTTAGGCGAGTACTGGACTGCAGCTAAGCCCCCGAGTGAGAGGCTTGCTCACCACTCGGTAGGATTTTTCAAACTTAGGCGAGTACTGGACTGCAGCTAAGCCCCCGAGTGGGAGGCTTGCTCACCACTCGGTAGGATTTTTCAAACTTAGGCGAGTACTGGACTGCATCTAAGCCCCCGAGTGAGAGGCTTGCTCATCACTCGGTAGGATTTTTTCACACTTAGGCGAGTGCTGGACTGCAGCTAAGCCCCCGAGTGAGAGGCTTGCTCACCACTCGGTAGGATTTTTCAAACTTAGGCGAAACGGATTCGCGGCTAAGCCCCCGAGTGAGAGGCTTGCTCATCACTCGGTAGGATTTTTCAAACATTAGGCGAAACGGATTCGTGGCAAAGTCACCCACTGGGGGATTTCAGATGCAAACAAAAGTAACAACAACCATTTAGCAAGACTGTAAAGCTCTTGTCTTTGATAAACAGACTACAAAGGTATTTCTTATTACATCTCATCCGAATGAGTACTTAAGTATAAAAGGGGCAGAGCAGCTCCGCGTTCCAAGCCCGTGGCTCGTCTTTCTGATGCTCGACATTGTAAAGATGGTATGCTCCATTGTGGAGAACTCTGGTGACAATGAAGGGACCTTCCCAAGCAGGGGCGAGCTTGTGTGGTTTCTACTGATCCACTCGAAGAACCAAGTCTCCCTCTTGAAAGGCTCGGCCTCTCACATTTCTGGCGTGGAATCGACGCAAATCTTGCTGATAAATGATCGACCAGATTAAGGCCATCTCTCTTTCCTCCTCTAGGAGATCGACTGCGTCCTGCCGGGCCTGTTCTGCTTCATCTTCAGAGAAGAGCTCGACTCGGGGTGCATTGTGAAGCAAGTCACTCGGTAGAACAGCTTCTGCTCCATAAACCAAGAAGAACGGAGTTCGGCCAGTCGACCGATTGGGAGTTGTCCTCAATCCCCAAAGAACTGATGGAAGTTCATCGACCCAGCCACCTACTGCGTGCTTGAGATCACGCATCAGTCGGGGTTTCAGTCCTTTGAGAATCAAGCCATTTGCTCTTTCTGCTTGTCCATTCGACTGAGGGTGGGCGACCGAAGCATAGTCGACTCGTGTGCCTTGGGAAGCACAGAAGGCTCTGAACTCATCAGAATCGAAGTTTGACCCGTTGTCAGTGATGATGCTGTGCGGAACTCCATATCTGAATGTCAATTCTCTGATGAAACTGACGGCAGTACTGGCCTCAAGATTCTTGATAGGCTTGGCTTCAATCCATTTGGTAAACTTGTCGACTGCTACAAGCACATGAGTGAAGCCACTCCTACCAGTCCTCAGGGGTCCAACCATATCCAATCCCCAAACAGCAAAGGGCCAGACGAGTGGAATAGTCTTCAGGGCTGACGCAGGCTTGTGGGACATATTGGAGTAAAACTGGCAGCCTTCGCATTTGTCGACTATATCTTTCGCCATTTCATTTGCTCGTGGCCAATAAAATCCAGCTCGGTATGCTTTGGCCACAATGGTCCGAGAGGACGCATGGTGACCACAGGTCCCCGAGTGGATGTCATTGAGGATAATTCGACCTTCTTCTGGTGTTATGCATTTCTGGCTGACTCCAGTTACGCTTTCCCTGAACAGTTGTCCTCTTATCACAGTGAAGGCTTTGGATCGACGGACGATCTGTCGAGCCTCTTCTTCATCCTCTGGGAGTTCCTTCCTCAGGATATACGCAATGTATGGCACTGTCCAGTCGGGAGTGATGACTAAAACCTCCATGATTAGGTCGACCACGGCTGGGACTTCGACTTCAGTCGGATCTGTGGCACTCTTAGGCTGTGGGGGTTCTTCAGTGAAAGGATCTTCTTGAACTGAAGGTGTATGAATGTGTTCTAAAAACACGTTGCTGGGAATGGCTTCCCTCTTGGAACCTATCTTTGCCAAATCATCGGCTGCTTGATTTTTCAGTCGGGGTATATGATGGAGCTCTAACCCCTCAAATTTCTTTTCCAACTTCCTCACCGCATTGCAGTAACCAGTCATAGCTGGGCTTCTGACGTCCCACTCCTTCATCACTTGATTGACTACCAAATCTGAGTCGCCGTAGACCATGAGGCGACGGACGCCGAGCGAGATGGCCATACGTAACCCATATAAGAGTGCTTCATATTCTGCTTCGTTATTGGAGGAATCAAAGTGAATCTGGAGAACATATCTGAGCTTGTCTCCTCGGGGGGATACCAGTACCACCCCAGCACCGGAACCATTCAGCATCTTGGAACCATCAAAGAACATGGTCCAGTGCTCCGAATGGATTTGAGTTGGCAGTTGCTGTTCGATCCACTCGGCGAGGAAATCTGCTATTGCTTGGGACTTGATAGCTTTCTTTGCCTCAAACTTAATATCCAAGGGAAGGAGTTCAATCGCCCACTTTGCCACTCGACCAGTTGCATCTCTGTTGTTCAGAATCTCTGATAATGGAGCGTCGCTGACGACTGTAATGGAGTGGTCAGAGAAATAATGTGCAACCTTCTTCGTGGTCATATAAATCCCATAAACAAGCTTCGGATAATGTGGGTATCTTTGCTTTGATGGAGTCAAAACTTCAGAAACATAATATACTGGGCGCTGAACTTTATAGGCTTTTCCTTCCTCTTCTCGCTCGACCGTGAGTACCGTACTGACAACTTGTCCAGTGGCTGCAATGTAAAGCAGTAAAGGCTCTTTGCTGATCGGGGCAGCAAGCACCGGCTGGGTGGAAAGCAGGGCTTTGAGCTCTGCAAATGCTGCATCAGCTTCAGGAGTCCACTCGAACTTATCACACTTCTTCATTAGTCGGTAAAGAGGCAATGCCTTTTCACCAAGGCGAGAAATGAATCAACTCAAGGCGGCCAAACAACCTGTAAGCTTCTGTACATCATGCACACGCACAGGGCGTTTCATTCGGAGAATGGCACCAACTTTCTCTGGGTCAGCGTCGATCCCTCGTTCGGAAACGAGGAAACCGAGTAATTTTCCGCCCGGGACTCCGAATGTGCACTTTGATGGATTAAGCTTGATATCATACCTTCTGAGGTTGGCAAAAGTTTCAGCAAGGTCAGCCAACAGGTCGGAACCTTTACGTGACTTGACCACAATGTCATCCATGTATGCTTCCACATTCCGACTGATTTGAGTGAGTAAACACTTCTGAATCATCCTCATGAATGTGGCTCCAGCATTCTTCAGGCCGAATGGCATGGTGACATAACAGAAGCACCCAAATGGAGTGATGAAAGCTGTTTTTATCTCATCGGGTCCATACAGTCGGATCTGATGATACCCGGAATAAGCGTCCAAAAAGGACAAGCGCTCACACCCTGCAGTCGAGTCGACTATTTGATCGATGCGGGGGAGAGGAAAGTGATCTTTCGGGCAGGCCCGATTGATATGCTTGAAGTCAATGCACATGCGAAGTGAGTCGTCCTTCTTGGGGACCATGACAACATTGGCTAGCCACTCGGAGTGGTAAATCTCTCGGATAAACTCAGCTGCTAGGAGCCGAGCCACTTCTTCACCGATTGCTTTTCTCTTCTGCACGGCGGACCGTCGAAGATGTTCTTTGACCGGTTTTACTTTTGGGTCGACTCGCAAACGGTGCTCAGCCAGCCCCTTGGGAACACCCGGCATGTCAGAGGGTTTCCATGCAAAGATGTCCCAGTTCTCACGGGGGAATTGGATGAGCACTTCTTCCTATTTGGAGTCGAGTGTTGTCAAGATATGAGTCGGAGCAGCATTGGGATCGGTCAGATGAATATGAATCGGCTTTGTTTCACCAGACGACTGAAATGCTGAATCCGTGGCAGGCTTCTTAGCTCGCAACAAATCACTCGGATCTGCATTTTTTGATACTCCTATAATTCCACGACTGCCATTTGTGCATCGGCGATCTTTGAGCCCTTCTGGAAGCACTCTTCTGCCTTCTTCCGATTGCCAGTGATAGTGATCACTTCTTTAGGACCAGGCATCTTCAATTTAAGGTAAACGTAACATGGTCGAGCCATGAAACGTGCATAAGCCGGCCTGCCCAGAATAGCATGATAAGCACTCTGGAAATCGATAACCTCAAACGTCAACTTTTCTTTGCGGTAATTCTTGGAATCACCGAAAACAACATCGAGGGCGATCTGGCCGAGTGACTCAGCCTTCTTGCCTGGAATAACCCCATGGAAACTCATATTGCTTTCACTGACTCTGGACATCGGAATGCCCATCCCTTTCAAGGTCTCCGCATACAATATATTCAGGCCACTGTCGCCATCCATCAGAACTTTAGTCAACCGAGTGCCTTCGACGACTGGGTCGACCACCAATGCTGGCCTCCCAGGGGTGGCTATGTGTGTCGGGTGATCAGACTGGTCAAATGTAATGGCAGTCTGGGACCACTTCAGATAACTGGGCGTCGCCTGAGCGACCATGTTCACTTCTCTGTTGATGACTTTCGGTCGACTCTTGCTCTCAACATCAGCAAAAATCATCAGAGTGGAATTGACGTGGGGGTAACCATCATCGTCCTCTTCCTTATCCTCAACTTTGTCCGATTCTTTCTTCTTTTCTTTGGGTTGTTTCTCTCGGAACTGCTGGATTAGGAGCCGACATTTTCGAGTGGTATGTTTCGGGTAAATGAGATTACCCTCCTCATCTTTTTTGATGTGAATGTGGCATGGTAAATCTAACACATCATTTCCATCTTGATCTTTTACTTTCCTAGGGTTCCATGGCCCTTTGGGCTTCCCCTTGAACTTTCCTTGAGTCACGGCTAAGGTTTCTCCAGGAGCAGCTGGCTCGGCTTGGCGCTTCTGCTTTCGACTGGAGTTCCCTCCCCCGGTTTCGTGGGCGACTGCTTTGTACTTGCCACTCCCGAGCCGATCCTCCTCTTCTCCGTTAGCATACTTGGTGGCAATTTCCATCATTTGACTTAGAGACATATCTCCGGTCTGACCGAACTTCAGATTCAATTCTCGATACTTAACACCTTTCTTAACGGCACAAACTGCTTGGTGATCAGACACATTTTCCACCGTGTGGTGCAACGTGATCCACCTCTGGATATAATCTTTCAAAGTTTCATTCGACTTCTGCACACAAGACTGTAGCTCAGTTAGCCCCGCTAGCCGTTTGCATGTACCCTCAAATGTTCTGACAAACACTCGGGCAAGCTCTTTCCAGCTGTAAATATTGCCAGGCGCTAACTGATTCAACCACGCTCTAGCTGAACCCTCTAACATCAGAGGCAGGTGCTTCATGGCCACTTCGTCATTGCCACCACCGATCTGCACAGCCACTCGGTAGTCCTCAAGCCAAGTGTCAGGCTTGGACTCACCAGTAAATTTGCTGACTCCAGTCGCCAACCTGAAGTTGGGAGGAATCACTGCTGCTCTGATGGCTCTGCTGAAACACTCGGGACCTGAAACATGCACCCTGTTGCTGGTCGGGTAATCTCTATCGTGGCCATCTCTGTGTGTTCTGTTCCTGTCAACCAAACCTTGAACGAGAATGGATCTCGCGTCAAAGCCTGGCTCCCGGGGGTCGACTGGAATCCTTCGCCCACCACTGTGAGGGCGCCTGTCATCGTGTTGCTGAGGCGCGTTTGACCCACTCCTTGGGGAAGGCGTGGGCACTCAATGACGATCATCATGGTCGAGTCGGTGATCATACTGCTCACGGTTTCTGTACTGATCTCATCGGTCCCCACGTCCCTCACTCCTCGGGGGCGATCTTGGACTGTGAGCCGACTGAACTGTGTCTGCTACCACAGATCTGCTATGGATCCTATTCCGCGACTGAGATACTGGTGTGTTTTGTTCCCCTGCTGCCCGAAGTAAAGCCCTGATCTGCATCAAACCTCTGCCAGCTTCTGACTGGGAGGGCTGAATCGACTCTGCTATTCGGGCTGCAGCTGTGAGATTCTGAATCGGAGTTCGGTATACCTGAGTTGGAGGCGGAAAAAGTTATCGTCGACTGGACTCAGGAATCCACTGCCGAGCACGCTCGTCGAGTGCGTGCTGGAGATTCTCCAGTCGAGTGCGCTCAGCCAAGTTGGCCAGGCGCATCTCCTCCAAGGCCCGGGCCTCGGGGGTCTCTCCAACGATAGGAGTGTGAAGTGCATCCATGTTGCGGCGGCGAAGCTCTTCACTCTGCTGCGAAGAGAGGGGCTCGGGGCGGTATTCCTCGTGGGCACGCGACGGATCTCCTCCGCCGTCGCCACCATCCTCGCGGGGGAAGCCAGGAGGACTGTGCGGTCCGTTGACCATCAGGACTTCCGCCGCGGGGTCACTGCTGTCGCACTCGGACGCAGTCTCAACGGAGCCGGTCGAACAGGCCGTAGAGAGTTTCGTCGGGCTCGATTGCCGTGACTTGGGGGGTGGCCGATTGGCGAGCCACCGCGTGCCTCACCCGCCGCTGGAGCCTCGACCGACCGGAATGCTTGTGCCGGCGGGCAGCAGGGAGTGAAGACGCCACCGGAGCCGACCGATACTGAGTCGACGGCTGCCGCAGGAGGACGCCGCGGACGCACGCGCGAAAGTACATTGCCCCGCGGACGGGGAGCGCCTCGACGTCGAGTGGAGCTTCTTGGAGCCAAGCGAAATCGTCGGCGACGAACACGAGCGCGCTGAAACGGATCTCGCGGCCCTCGGCCAATCCTCCGCCTGAAACCATGCCGATGGGGATCGGAAAAATCGCAACTTCTCCAACAAGTCGCTAAGACGCCGGCCCCACGGTGGGCGCCAAGTGTCGTGGTTCTAAGTCTGACAGTAGAATGGGGGCTAGGGATGTAGAGGCAAGGTCCTAGCTATGGAGAAGTTGTACGCAAGAGTTTTACGAGTTCAGGCCCTTCTCGGAGGAAGTAACAGCCCTACGTCTCGGAACCCGGAGGCGGTCGACTGGATTATATGCATGTGTGTGTTACAGGGGGTGCGAACCCTTGTCTCAGAGGAGGGGGTGGCTTATATAGAGTGCGCCAGGACCCCAGCTCCCCTCCGTTACACAGGATTCAATGTACATAAAGTGAGAGCGTTAGAGGTAACGTCAATAATAAAGTGCTATAAATGATCATTAAGTCTATGAGTAAACGCCGGAGCGTTGCTGCGCGGAGTGGCTTTAGGTCTTCTGCACGTCGAGTGGTTGAGTGGTCGAGTGACCTAAATAAGGAGGGATCTTCGAGTGAATGGTAGGTCGAGTGGATTGCACTCGACACCTTTGTTGAGCCCTCTCTATTTGCTCTTGAACTTCTTTGCTTCTAGGACAAGGACCATAGGTAGGACGTATAGGTCAGGCCTATTACCCTACCCTAGGTCTATGTCCTCATCACTATGCACGACAGATCTTTCAGAGTCTTCGTGTCTGGATGAATGCACAGGGCGGTGGCGCCGTTGGGCGTCGTGGTGGCGTCGACGGATGTCTGGACTGGCAAGGATAATGCGGATCTCTATCCTGAAGATTGGTCAGCGGTCCGAGGATGATTGCGGCTTCTGGCTTCTAAAACGTGTGCATGTGGCATGCGCTTTAGGTCTGCTGCACCGGTTGTTGGTCGCGATACGTTAGTGGATGGATCCGCGGCGACACTAATTTTAGATATGGGGTGAGAGCACTTCACATTATCGAACTTGTAGGTGTGGGTGGTGGCTTCGGTGGTGTCGTTACTCTCTTCGGGTGGCTCTTGGGAGCATCGTGGAGCATCGTGGAGTAACGATTATGATACATGTGCAGCTCATCACAGATGATCTCGACACGTCGTGGCGCAGTGACATTCGAAGATAACGTAGTCGGTGTTAATCCGTCAACGTCCGCCGCTCTCCTCGCAGGCCGCACAATCGCCGACCGTGTAATTAAGAAGAAACCCGCCCTTCATCAGCCGCCGCTAGTCTGCCCCGGCCGCTCCCGGGTACCCTAGCACTGGCATCATCGACACCGTGCAGTTCCTTGCCACCAGTGCCCTTTGTCGGGCTTTTACTCTCTGGCGGGCCACGCGAATGAGTTGAACGTGGTTGACACATTGGTTCCATCATTCGTGCAGTTCGCTGTCTCCCACGTAGGCACCGGCGGCCACGACCAGAGCTCGGTGCACTTGTAGAGAACGAAGAGCTCCTGGTTGACGGCGCTGATGGCGAAGGGCGCAAGGCCAAGGTAAGAGGAGGCGTTCACTCGGATCTTGATGTCACAAGTGCTGTCAGAGAGATGTAGTTGGCTACCTGGAACGATCTTTCCTTGTAGGAGATTTCCAGGATCTGGTACTACCAGAAGGAGTTCTCAAGGAAGGCCACGCCGCCGCCGTCATGTGTGTCGCACGTGACGCGGAAGGCCCGGTAGCCGCAGTCTAGTGGGTGTATTCACCGAGCTAGAACGGGTACATGACTCACGGGCTCCGCACGCTGCTGGCTTGCAGGATGACCACAATGACGGCGATGTGGTGTTTAGGGCGTGGGTGGCTAGGACAACAGTTAGCGGCAGTGTGGTGGAGCAGAGCACGACGGAGGTGGCAACGGGGACACGAAATGGATGCATCGTTCGATCTTGTTACAACGGAATGGAAGATTGAAGAGATGCTAACGGCTAGGGGGTGCTCCCGAAGGCGCAGAGAGGGAGGTGAACGGTCTAATGATGACGGGAGAATTGAGAAGGAGATTGCTGAGAAGAAGCACACGGGGTCGGATCATTTTAACTGAAGTGGAGATCACCACGACACTCAGACTCACCGGCGAGTGGGAGTGGGAGCTCACCCGCCACCTGGGTCCTCAGGGCCCGGTTGCCAGTGACTGGAGGAAGGTCGTCGGACCCGGTTTGCGTTTTAACACATCTTTACGTATCTACTGCACTGAAAACAACCAACCATTTCCTCCATTCTTTCCTTTGGTCATATATGTATCTATCCTTGTCGTGTGGACAGTGGGCGAATAAATGCAGTGGGATGTGGATCATCACGCGTGGATTATTCTTTTCCAAATGATAAATGTCACACGTGTGGCATGCAGCAATCCGGTCCTGACATTTTTTAGAAAAAAGGTTGCCATACGAAAGGAAGTAAAAAACCGAAACTTGTCATTCAAAAAAAAAAATTGCCATACTTGATAACTAAAGTTGTCATCATAAAACATTCGGAGTTGCCATGTGTTCGTGCTACACGGGTTGCACTTATCAAGGTCATATTCTTTCGCAAGCGTGCATAACTGCATCTGCATGCGTCCACCACGAGGCAGCCTATTCAACCAAATACGTGGATGATTTTATGTGGACTAGAGCACACGGCAGGGCGTCATCATGGTCAAGTCGCTGGCACTGACACGACGAGGAGGCCAACGCGTGCCGCTGGCTCTCAGGACGTCGACGAAAACAAAAACGAAGCATCACTGGTCGTGCTAGATAAGAGGGTGACCACAAGCATGGCTGAGCAGAACATGGCTGCTGCGGGGACATGCAACGGGTGCATCTTCTTACACCGTGGTAGCGTGTATTACACAAGTGTGTAAACTAGAGGAGAAGATTCCTTTTCTTCCAGAAAAAAAGTAGTCCTTTTACGGTACATCAAATAATTTCTGGCCGTTTATTTTTGTGATCCAATGGTGCAGATACGGGAATACTACATTAGAACTCTGGTAGTATATTTAGGCCTCATTAGTAGAAAAAGAGGCTTCCATACGCCCCCATTAGTCTCTAAAATAATCGAACCGCGACCAAAGGTGTCTTTAGTCGCGGTTCGGGAGGAGACCCGCGACCAACTATCTGGGCCCAGCGCGCTCAGTCGACAGCTGACGGACGGGAGGGGCTTTAGTCCCGGTTGGCCTGGCCAACCGGGACTAAAGGTCCTTAGGCTGGCCCGAAGGCCTTTAGTCGCGGTTGGCCAGGCCAACCAGGACTAAAGACCCATCCCTATATAGGACTCATCTCACTTCACTTAGCCACAATTGGTGCCACTTCTATTCACAATATTCAGAAGGGGGGTGGTGGGTTTGCTTTTGGTTCCTCCTATGCACACAAGGTGTTCGATGAAATGCCCGAGAGCATGAAACAAACATGATATGAAGTGTCCGAGCCACACTTGAGCTTGCTCATTTATTTTTCCTCCGCGATCGCGGTTAGCAACTTGAACCTTTCATGTGTCATTGATAAAATATGCATGTGTGTAGTTCATTGTTTAATTTGTATTATTTCTAGCTAGTTAGTTTAACAAATGCATGATGGTTAATTATATACTTTATATAATAATAATGCAGATGAATCGGCAATGGATGTACGGTACCCGACTCTCCGGCGAGTTCACTACGGGTTTGAAAGATTTCCTCGTAGTGGCAAATGCGAACAAGCAGCGAGGTTTTATTATCTGTCCATGTGCTGTCTGTAAGAATCAGAAGGGTTACTCCTCCTCAAGAGACGTTCACATGCACCTGCTTCGGCACGGTTTCATGCGAAGCTATAATTGTTGGACCAAGCATGGAGAAAGAGGGGTTAGAATGGAAGAAGATGAAGAAGGGGATGATATCGATGACAACTATCATGATCATTTCGGTGATACTTTCATGGAGGATGATGCTGAAGGTGGGGAAGGGTTAGGTGAAGGTGAAGAAGAGGCACATGATGAGCCCGCTGATGATCTTGGTCGGACCATTGCTGATGCACGGAGACGCTGCGAAACTGACAAGGAGAGGGAGAATTTGGATCGCATGTTAGAGGATCACAAAAAGTCGCTGTACCCAGGATGCGATAATAGTCTGAAAAAGCTGGGCTGCACACTGGATTTGCTAAAATGGAAGGCACGGGAAGGTGTAGCTGACTCATCATTTGAAAATTTGCTGAAAATGTTGAAGAATATGTTTCCGAAGAATAACGAGTTGCCCGCCAGTACGTACGAAGCAAAGAAGGTTGTCTGCCCTCTAGGTTTAGAGGTTCTGAAGATACATGCATGCATTAACGACTGCATCCTCTACCGCGGTGAATACGAGAATTTGAATGAATGCCCTGTATGCACTGCATTGCGTTATAAGATCAGAGGCGATGACCCTGGTGACGATGTTGAGGGCGAGAAACCCAGGAAGAGGGTTCCCGCCAAGGTGATGTGGTATGCTCCTATAATACCACGGTTGAAACGTCTGTTCAGGAACAAAGAGCATGCCAAGTTGTTGCGATGGCACAAAGAGGACCGTAAGTCCGACGGGGAGTTGAGACACCCCGCTGATGGAACGCAATGGAGAAAGATCGACAGAGAGTTCAAAGATTTTGCAGCTGACGCAAGGAACATAAGATTTGGTCTAAGTACTGATGGCATGAATCCTTTTGGCGAGCAGAGCTCCAGCCATAGCACCTGGCCCGTGACTCTATGCATCTACAACCTTCCTCCTTGGTTGTGCATGAAGCGGAAGTTCATTATGATGCCAGTGCTCATCCAAGGTCCAAAGCAACCCGGCAACGACATCGATGTGTACCTAAGGCCATTAGTTGATGAACTTTTACAGTTGTGGGGCAGACCTGGTGTACGTGTCTGGGATGAGCACAAAGAAGAGGAATTTGACCTACGAGCGTTGCTTTTTGTAACCATCAACGATTGGCCTGCTCTCAGTAACCTTTCGGGACAGACAAATAAGGGATACAATGCATGCACGCACTGCTTACATGAGACTGAAAGTGTACGTTTGGGTAATTGTAAGAAGAACGTGTACCTGGGTCATCGTCGATTTCTTCCCCGAAATCATAACGTAAGAAAGAAAGGCAAGCATTTCAACGGCAAGGCAGATCACCGGCCGAAGCCTGCGAAACGTACTGGTGCTGAGATATTTGATATGGTCAAGGATTTGAAAGTCATCTTTGGAAAGGGTCCTGGCGGACAATCAGTTCCGCGGGGAGTTGACGGGCACGCACCCATGTGGAAGAAGAAATCTATATTTTGGGAGCTACAATATTGGAAAGTCTAGTCCCTCAACGGATGTTACGAAGAATATTTGCGTGAACCTGCTAAGCTTCTTGGGCGTGTATGGGAAGACAAATGATACAAAGGAAGCACGGCAGGACCAGCAACTTTTGAAAGACCCAGATGACCGGCATCCGGAATGGTTTCAAGGTCGTGCCAGCTACGCTCTTACCAAAGAAGAGAAGGTCATTTTTTTTGAATGCCTGAGCAGTATGAAGGTCCCATCTGGCTTCTCGTCGAATATAAAGGGAATAATAAACATGGCGGACAAAAGTTCAAACCTGAAGTCTCACTGCCGTGATTATGACGCAATTGCTTCCGATTGCTTTGAGGGGGCTCCTACCGGAAAATGTTCGAGTAGCCATTGTGAAGCTATGTGCATTCCTCAATGCAATCTCTCAGAAGGTAATCAATCCAGAAGATCTACCACGGTTACAGAACGATGCGGTCCAATGCCTTGTCAGTTTCGAGTTGGTGTTCCCACCATCCTTCTTCGATATTATGACACACCTCCTGCTCCACCTAGTCGAAGAGATTTCCATTCTCGGTCCTGTATTTCTACACAATATGTTCCCCTTTGAGAGGTTCATGGGAGTATTAAAGAAATATGTTCGTAACCGTGCTAGGCCAGAAGGAAGCATCGTCAAGGGCTATGGAAATGAGGAGGTAATTGAGTTCTGTATTGACTATGTTCCTGACCTTAAGCCGATTGGTATTCCTCAATCGCGGCACGAGGGGAGACTAAGTGGAAAAGGCACGATCGGAAGGAAATCAACGATATGTATGGACGGTCATTCTATGACTGAAGCACACCACACAGTTCTGCAAAATTCCAGCTTGGTGGCTCCGTACTTCGAGCAACACAAGAATATTTTACGCTCGGACAACCCGGGGAAGCCTGAATCCTGGATTAGAAAGGCCCACATGGAGACTTTCGGCAGTTGGTTGCGAAAACATTTAATGAATGACAATGATGTTGGAGATCAGCTGTACATGTTGGCCAAGACACCATCTTCGACTATAACGACTTTCCAAGGGTACGAGATAAATGGGAATACATTTTACACCATCGCCCAAGATAAAAGGAGCACCAACCAAAACAGTGGTGTCCGCTTTGATGCAGCAACCGAGAATGGGCAAAAGGTCACATATTATGGTTACATAGAGGAGATATGGGAACTTGACTATGGACCCTCCTTTAAGGTCCCTTTGTTCCGGTGCAAATGGTTCAAGCTAACAGGAGGTGGGGTAAAGGTGGACGAGCAATACGGAATGACAATGGTGGATTTCAACAATCTTGGTTACCTTGACGAACCATTCGTCCTTGCCAAAGATGTCGCTCAGGTTTTTTATTTGAAGGACATGAGTAGCAAACCGAGGAAACGGAAAGATAAGAAAACGATCAGTACATCATGCGATGATCCAAAGCGCCACATTGTTCTTTCAGGGAAAAGAAACATCGTGGGAGTGGAGGACAAGACAGACATGTCAGAAGATTATAATTTGTTTGGTGAAATTCCGCCCTTCAAAGTGAACACTGACCCAAGCATTAAGTTAAATGATGAGGATGCTCCATGGATACGGCACAATCGTAAGCAAGCAGGGACACAAGGGAAGAATTGATGTGTAATAATTTATTGTACCAAACTTTGTTGAATGGATCATGTGAATTAAAACGTACGATGGCGAATCCGGATGATTTGTATTTGGTCGATGAACTGAATGATGTATCAAACCTTTTGTCAAACCTTCAAGGGATCGAGGATGTAGAACAAAACAATCGGTATCGCCATCATACAGCCCTGCCGTGGCTACTGAGTGCATATATCCATACCAAATGCACGGCATGACGTATGATGGCGAATCCGGATGATTTGTATTTGGTCGATGAACTGAATGATGTATCAAACCTTTTGTCAAACCTTCAAGGAATCGAGGATGTAGAACAAAACAATCGGTCTGAATTTTTAAAATGAATTAGTTTTATTTTTCTGGATTTTTTGATATATTATTTGTATTTTTAAGATTTTAAAATGAATTAGTTTTATTTTTCTGAATTTTTTGATATATTATTTGTATTTTTAAGATTTTCAAATGAATATGTTTTATTTTTTGAATTTTTTGATATATTATTTGTATTTTTAAGATTTTCAAATGAATTAGTTTTATTTTTCTGAATTTTTTGATATATTATTTGTATTTTTAAGATTTTCAAATGAATTAGTTTTATTTTTTTGAATTTTTTGATATATTATTTCTATTTTTAAGATTTTAAAATGAATTAGTTTTATTTTTCTAAAGTTTTTGATATATTATTTGTATTTTTAAGATTTTCAAATGAATTAGTTTTATTTTTTGAATTTTTTGATATATTATTTGTATTTTTAAGATTTTCAAATGAATTAGTTTTATTTTTCTGAATTTATTGATATATTATTTGTATTTTTAAGATTTTCAAATGAATTAGTTTTATTTTTTTGAATTTTTTGATATATTATTTCTATTTTTAAGATTTTAAAATGAATTAGTTTTATTTTTCTGAATTTTTTGATATATTATTTGTATTTTTAAGATTTTAAAATGAAAAGTATTTGAAAAAGGACCTTTAGTCGCGGTTCGTGACACGAACCGCGACTAAAGGCTCTTTCCGCGCGGGAACGAAAACGGCGCGAAAGAACCTTTAGTCGCGGGTCGTGACACCAACCGCGACTAAAGGTAACCCTTTAGTCCCGGTTGGGGACACCAACCGCGACTAAAGGGTACCTTTAGTCGCGGTTGGTTTCCCCAACCGGGACTAAAGGCTTGCCCTATATATTCTCCGCGGCCCTCGTCTTCTCCGCGCTAACCACCAAACGCATCCAGGACCTCGTCTTCTCCGCGGCGCCGCCCTTGTCTTCTCCGCGCCGCCCTCGTCTCCGGTAGGTGCCCGCCGCCGCCTGCCGTCCTCCTCGCGTGCCTAGAAGAAGAGGGGACCGCCGCCGTCGTCTTCTCGCCCGCCTTCTCGCCCGCTGCCGCCTGCCGTCCTCCTCGTCGCCGCGTACTAGATGCGCGCCTTACCAGCCTCGCGCGCGTGCGGAATCGGCGCCGCCGTGCGTGCCCGTGCTGGTGGTCACCCGTCAGCGAGCGAGAGAGAGAGCAGAGAGAGAGAGCAGAGAGGGAACTAAAAATGGAAACTTGCAAAATTCATAACTTGAATTCTGTTAACTCAAATTGAGCAAACTTGAGCTCTAAAATTTTGTCTTAACAAAATATACACAATGGTATTTTATTTGGGAATAATTGTATAAATTTGACCAAAAAAATCAATTTTCTGTTCTGGTCATAAAAGAAAAGGAAAAAGAAAATGGCATAACTAATTAAATAATTATCCAAAAATTATGTTTAATACCTCAAAATGTTCAGTGAAACATTTGGCACATGTTTTCAACCTTATACATGCAGTTTGACATCTAAAGTATTTCTGTTTTTGTTGTTTTCCAAAAATGGCTGAAATGAAAGCAAAAATTAATAGCTCTTAATCATTCAACCGTTGCTGCTCCTCCTCTATGTCCCCTTAATCTTATTTTTTAATTCCTTTATACTTAATTAATTTTTACTACATGCAGGAGTGACATATGGCGGACGATAGAGCCGAGCCGCTTAGGGATCCGGAGGCTGAACGTTATTTAATGGGCATCATAAACAACGAGATTCCTTATGTGCCGGGCTCAGAAGATGAGCAAGAAGAGGATGTAGTCTCTTCTTTTCTGAACCTTGACGGTGGAACAGACATTGTCGATGATCAAGAAGGTGAAGGAACGGACATTGTCGACGGAGGTCAACCGTCAACAAACGACGATCTCGAATTGCAAGTAGCAACCACCTCCGGCGAGGTATATATATACATTGAGCCTCTCGTGATACAAACTTACTGAAATGTGAATACATATGTATTAACGCGCGCGACTCTCTTTCTTTTTTTAGCCCTCGGCCGGATCGAGTACGACAAAGCGTGGCAAATCCAAGGCGATGAAAACAGGAGAAACATATACCATTGATTTTGTCAGTGAAACCGGCAAGCCCCTACAGCACACCTCAAAGTTTATCAACCAATGCGGAGTCGTTGTTAGAGACAACGTCCCGATCACCGTCCAGGAATGGAAGGAGCCAAAGAAGGCACGTCTTGGTTTCAGTTTTGTCGACAAGAGAACGAAAAAGGATTGCTGGAGAAAGCTTATGGAACATTTCATTCTACCTCCGGAATACAACAAAGTCGATGAATTCGGTAACGAGGTTCCGGGTGGACGTGAGAGGAGGAGGCTAGTTAAAGAGTTCGCTCTTCAGAAGATGGCCGAAGCATTCCGGAACTTCAAGAAAAATTTAACCCGTGACTATGTCAACAAGGGCAAGACTCCGGATTTCAATGGACAACATGAGAAACTGAAAGATGATTGGCCAGAATTTGTGAGGCAAAAGAAATCGGAGCATTTCAAGGAAATATCGAAAAAAATAAGGATAATGCGAGTAAGAAAAAGTACCATCATATTATGGGGCCAGGAGGATACCGCCTTTCGGAGCCTAAGTGGCAGAAGATGGAGGAGGACCTGAGGGTGCGAGGAATCCCTCTAGGTACAGAGGGATGGGACCCAAGGGCCAAAAGCTGGTGGTACGGGCATGGGGGATCGCTAGACCCGGAGACAGGGGTGTGTGTTCACCGGAAGAAAAAGTTTGCTCCCACCCAAGCCCTTATTGACGCAATGACCCAAGCTCAAGAGGGCTTGATCAAGTTCAACAGAGAGAAAGACGCACTGACAACAGCCCTCGGGAATGATGAACACGGAGGACATGTACGAGGCAAAGGCAGAATTCCGTGGAAAGTAGGGTTTTCCCAGGACAATGACCCGTACTGTTACAGAAGCCGTAAGAGAAAGACGGACCGGGATGCAGATCTTTTGGCGAAGTTTGCATCGGAACTCCATGAGTTGAAGCAGACCGTGCATGAACTAGTAAAAGAAAAATCGGCTGCAGGGCCGCATGAAGATCATGAAGCGGATCGCGGAAGCCAGCAGCGGAGAAGCAGCGTGGCTTCCACGGATGCCCCGCCTGGTGCTAATGCACCGACGATCGAGATTCGTGCACCGGAGCCTCACTACCCCGTGGATGATGTAAAGGAGATGAAAGAATGTGATCTGCATTATCCCGTGGGGAACGTTTCCACGAAGGTAGCTACCGGCAGTGCTTTACCCTGTACACCTGGAGCACTCCACCACAACAACCCCATTGCATATGGCTATGCTCGTGTCACGGTGGAAGACATAGTCCAAGAGTTTGAGGACCTGGAGATTGACAAAGCTACACCCGAAGGGGAGAGAAGACTTGGAGATGTCAAGCGCCAGATCATTCTATGGAAAAAGAAGTACATAGTGTTTCCAGGCGAGGCACCAAGGCTAACAAGTCCACCCCCCTCCGATGGTGATGGTGGTGGTGGTGGTGGCGGTGGTGGTGGTCGTGGTGGTTCACCTACACCTCCTTCACGCCATTCGACACCGTCCCCCGATCCACAACCTCCGGCGGGTAAGCAGCCGCCGCCCCCCAATCCTCCTCCGGCGGGTACGACGCCCCCCAGTCCTCCTCCGGCGGGTACGACGCCCCCCAATCCACCTCCGGCGAAGAAGCAGAAGCAGGCGGACAGCAAGGAAACCCGCTCCTGGACTATTAACCCGGACCCTTAGGTACCTAAGACCACAAGGGTACCGGAGCCATTACTGAAGCCTCTCCTCCCAAGGCCTTGGGAACTTAGTGAAGCTGAAACCAAATTGGCCGCGTCTGCTCATTATGAGAAATGGAAGGCGGATACGAAGGCAATAAAAGAGCCTGAGCCCAAGCAAGTATTCACTGAGAAGCAAAAGAAGTGGGTTAAGGATTTTTTGACGACACCGTCCCAAGCCGAGCTGAATATGCCTGATGACTATGGACATAAACTTCGTAGGCAAGCAAAAATATTGAAGGAGGAGAAAGAAGAAAGTAAAAAAAGCGGGAAACAAGTTGACCAGCTCGGGATGCAGAATAAACAATCGATCCCCCCGCTCATAGTGAAAGTCGGTCCGGAAGAGGACCCCGAGATCATAGCAGCTGCGGCAGCACTTGGATTGACTGTAGCGAGTGCCATGAAACAAGCGTCCGAGATGGGTTTGACTCTTCGTGCCTCGTTAGGCCTTGAGGATGCGCCAGTATGTGAGATAGCATTACAATATGTGCGGAATGGGCCTCTCGTCGAGCCTGCGCGGGAAAAGAGTCTACCACCACCAATGCGAAATCTGCTACGTTCGTACAAGCATTTCATAACATGGGCCGGCAAAGAATATGTTTATGCGGATGTTACAGAGGAGCATCACACCAAACGGTACTCTGTACAAGTTCATATGAGTGAATTGTTCTAGCTGTTCAATCTGCGCGAGCTCGACAAATCTATCCTGAGTTGCTACGTTCTGTAAGTGATTTATTTGTACCTCATCTCGTTCTTCATTGTCTGCACTATATATATATATATATATATATATATATATATATATATATATATATATATATATATATATTGTCCTAACTATATTGTTGCGTATGCTATTATGCAGATTGAAGATTTGGGAATGCAAAATAAGAAACATCCATGATGTTGGGTTCATTGACCCACATATCGTTAATGGACATGTGTTACAAAATCACCCCGAAGACGTGGAGAAAGACTTGTACAAGTTTCTTAGAAAGCATCAACTCAAAAGTCATATTCTATTTCCTTACCATTTTGGGTGAGTGTTTCTCTCTTGTGCCCATTCTCTTTTGTTTACTCCATGCATGGTATGTCTAATCGATGAGTTATGCATGACTGTGCATGTAACGTGTCCGCAGGTTCCACTGGATTCTGCTAAATATTGAACTTCACACCTCCAGAGTTCTAATCATGGACTCTATGGATTCGGATTCAAAGCGTTGGGCCGACATGAGAAAAATGCTGCAAAAGTAATTATTTTCAATCATTTGAGCTCTATATCGATCGGTCTCTTTCGTTCATTTCCTAATATCAAGTAACTAATAACTCCCTTGTTCATTTAATTTTCTTTGCCCTGTAGGGTTTGGAGACGGTTCTCAGAAGAAATTGTCGGTGAATTCAAACATGAGCTTGATTTTAGAAGGTTAGTTAATGTGGATAAGCAGCCACCGATGACAAATCTATGTGGATACTATGTTTGTGAGAACATCCGGAGACACACCTCTGAGCGGAAGGCATCGGATAGCGTGCGGAAGGCGACGGATAACTTGCGGAGGAGGCTTAGTCCAGAAGCTCGCTTCCGACCAATTCAAGATGAATTAGCAGGATTTTTCATGAGGGAAGTCATCAATCCTAAAGGAGAACACTATACCGAGGACCAAGAAATTTATATGCATATCCGAGATTGAAACTTGTTCGAAGTTGTATATGGTCATCCATCCTAATTGTGTATGGAAACTTGTTCGAAGTTGTATATGGTCACCCGAGATTGAATATATATTATATATTCCTCTTGAATTCTTCTTGTTTGAAATTTCATATGCATGTATATAATAGCGTAGAATATGTGTACTGAAACTTCATCAAAATTAAAATAAAACACAAAATAAAACATAAAAGAAATAAAACACTACAAATTAAAAAAAAACCAGGTTTAGGGGGGCTAAACCCTAAACCTGCGGAGGAGGCCTTTAGTCCCGGTTAGCCACGAGAACCGGGACTAAAGGTCCTCCGCCCCGACGGACTCCTGGTGCCCACGTGGACGGGCCTTTAGTCGCGGTTCGTAAGAGGCGCGACTAAAGGGGAGGGCCTTTAGTCGCGCATATTTAGTCCCGGTTGCACAGCCGGGATTAATGGCCTTTGCGAACCGGGACTAAAGGCCTATTTTCTACCAGTGCCTCAATACTACATTAGAACTCTGGTAGTATATTTAGGCCTCAAGGGCACTATCGGTAGTTCACATTATAGATCACACGGCCAGCTTATGTTAAGTAATCCATGGCCCGAGCGACAGCTGGTGGGAGGTCGTCTGAGCTGCCGCTCCCGCTGCTGGCGCAGTGGGCATGCTGGCTGGGGAACCACTGGTAAACAAGTCTTTGTGGCGAAGGAGCATTAGAAAATGAGAACACGCAGCTCTCCTTCAGCCGTGCTAGCCGCCGTTGCCTTCGTAAAGTTCGAAGTTATTTGCAGGGACGTTGTGAGGGTGAGGATGATTGTGGCTGATGATTCAGCTCCTCGCCTGACAGAGGCAATGCAACAAGAGGCGTGGGCATGCTACGACGCGAGATTGGAGTCAATCTATCGTGAGGGACGCGAAGGCATGGAGCAGCGCTCGTCAATTATCGGGACACAAAATCAATTTTAACAAAAGCGAATTGTTCGGTTTAGGGAAAGCCAAAAAGGAACAAGATGCATATAAACAACTGTTAGATTGTGAAATGGGTTCACTACCGTTTAGTTATCTAGGGATCCTGAAAGTGCATTGAAGATAGATTAAAAACGGCTAAACTGCTAGAAGGGTAAGCTTATGTCTTATGGAAGTCGACTAGTGTTGATAAAATTGGTGCTGACAAGTCTGCTGATGTTCCTCCTAACTTTCTTTGAAGTACTGGTTGGGGTACAAAAAGATTAGACTTCTATCAATCACGAAATACAGATTGGGTAGATGGAATATTATTTGCAGACCCAAAGACCAATGCGGGTTAGGGATTGAGAACTTGGAAGTTAAGAATATATGCCTCCTTTTCAAAGGGTTATTCAGATTATCTACCAAGACCGAGGGTACATGGATTCAAATTCTACAGAATAAGCACCTCCAATCTAAGACTTTGGCACGTTACTGCTAGGCCTAATGACTCACTTTTCTCGAAGGGTTGATAAGGATGAAAGTCTCCTTTTTTCGGTGGTTGAAATTTATCGTTGGTAACAGTAAAACGACTAGATTCTGAAAAGATGCATGGTTAGGGAAGATGCCTCTGGCTTTACAATATGCCATTGTATATAATATTGTACAACATAAGGAATATTACGTTGGTACAGTATTACAGTCGGTCCCCCTTAATATAAAAATTAGGAGATCTCTGATGGAGGAACGTTGGAACTCGTGGCTGCACTTGGTCCGCAAGTTGATGGAGGTTCAACTCTCTGACCAGTCAGACACCATACACTGGAAATTTTCTATGACTAGGAGTTTTTCAGTGAAATCTATATATTTAGATTTAATTGACTGTGTGCCAATTCCGAGATCCCTTCATATCTGAAAGATTAAAGTTCTGCTTAGAACTGAAGTCTTCATGTGGTTTGTACACAAGGGAGTGATCTTGACGAAAGATAATTTGGTAAAACAAATATGGGTAGGTAGCTCCAGATGTTGTTTTTGTGACCAGGATGAAACTATACAACACCTCTTTTTCGAGTGCCCGTTGGCAAAATTACTATGGCGCACAATACATATAGCTTTCAACATTAGCCCTCTAACTTGCATTAACACGTTATTTGGGACATGTCTAGATGGAGTGTATCCAAATATGACGAGACATATTCGGATAAGGATATGTGCACTTCTTTGGGCTATATGGAACAACAGAAATGATATAATCTTTAACTGAAAAAAATTAATCAACATTTTGCAGGTTATCTACAGAGCTACTGCTTGGATCCGTATGTGGTCGTTACTCACTCATGCGGACTCCAGGGGGATTTTGGTTACTGGGTGCCACCGTCGGAAGACGCTAGCACGGGTTATCTTCAACCGATTTGAATGGCGAGTTAATAATAGGCTAGGTATATAGGCATCATAGGCTGTTGCTATATTCGTCGGTCGTGGCATCTTTTATTTTCCTTTTTGTGAAGCTCCGTTTGTGAGCCAGATTTGAACCCCAGACTTTGTTCCGCACATTATTTAATAATATGGCTGCATGCATAATTCTGATGTAGGGGCCGGAGGTTATCCTCCTTTTCCAAAAAAAAAAGTGCGGCGGAGGCAATCGATTGATTTTTCTCCGTCACCATTGATCAGGGCATTGAGTCTATCCAGCGCTCAGAGGCATCAGAAGAACACGGGAAAAGTCCCAAATATATTAACCAAGGTCAAATATTAGCCTGTAGGAAATTACGAATCTATCCTTGAACCAACTATGAGTGGAACCATCTCAATAATTGGATCAACTTATATACTACACACTGAATTCAGTAGTATGATGTACCGTAAAATATCTCAAAAAAAGAGCGTGCAAAGTACTATCATTGAGGAGTTGGTCAAAGTATCATTGTCGTCGAGTTGTCAATTTTCCAGTGACATCAAAGTCTTTGATTAGGCTATATTTTTGTGTGGTGCACGTATCGGAAAGACCATGCCATTTTCCCACTAGCAATGACCCATATGATGTCATGTTACTGCTCACTGCTTGACCGAGTGCATAGAACCGGTATGATGGATTAACCATGCATGACAACTATCGCATTTCTTATTATCAGATGCATTTGCTTGTTCTGGAGCTACTAAGGACTCCATTGGTTTACATAAATTTTGTAGGAATTCTAAAGGATAGGTGTTTTATTTGAAGGATTTTTATGAATTCCTTTGGTTTGTAAGAATGAATTCCTATCCCTATGTTGAATAGGAACTTCAAAGAAAAAGAATATTAACCTGGAGCCCTAGACCCAATGAAAAAGTTTCTATTCTATAAATCAGATCATGTCTAGTTAGTCTATTTAGGTTTTCAGCAAGTAGCTTGTGGTGTTATTTTGACTTAAAACTATTTAAATTAATTTGGAAGCTTACCGGCACATGTCGACCCGTGCAGCATGCCACCGGGGCAGAGGCACACGAACTTCGCGTTGGAGGTGTTGTATCGGCACTGGCCGCCGCTAGCAATGCAAGCGGGGCATTCCCCGACCCCTGTGCCCTCCCAGTCCAGGACGAACCCAGCCTTCAGCAGCTGGCTGTAGTCGACGGCCGCCGCCTCCGCCCCATGCACCGGGAGGTAGGTGTACGTGCAGTTTCCGGTGGGGATCGCCGGCGGCGTGTCCCGGTCGTAGATCCCGCCCAGGTACGCGTAGATGGGCTTATCGCAGCCGGCGGTGGCGTTCGTGTAGCCAGGTCCCCGTGGCTCCGTCCCGTTGCAGTCGAAGAGGAAGCACAGGGCCACGTTGCTCGGGCTAGTCTTGAACGGGCTGAGAGCTAGGCTGGACGACATGTTGAAGTCGGCGAGGCATACACCATTCTCGTTCGCGGAGAATCTGCTGTGAGACACAACGAAGGAGCTGGCGCTGTAGTCGATGTTGAGGACTTGGATGGCGGAGCCACGCATGGAAATTGAAGCCGTGGTGTTGCTGTTGGTGCGCCAGAGCTCGAAGGCCGGGCGGCCGCAGGCGGGCTCCGGCGGGGAGTGGCTAGGAGCACCGAGCCAGAACGGGTACTTGATAGTGAAGTTTCCGCATGCCACCGGCTCACACTCGGCGTGCACACGGTGAAGCAGGAGGAACAGTGAGACCAAGATGGAGAGAAGTGAGGGTGGATACATGCCAATTTCTGATATGTGAAGCTCAAGAAATGCAGTAGTATTGAAGAACGAAGATATGGGAGAAGATAATACAAGTGATGTTAGCCAACGACTTTGAATGGTTCTGTCGACGCATTTACTTCTCCATACACACTAGAGAGAGTTAATTTAAAAAAAAACTAGTGAGAGTTAACATCCAAATGTCTCGATCCATATTTAGTTGGTGCGGTATGTTCCACAGTTTTATCAGGAACGTTCACACCATGAAATGCACTGTTATGTTTAGTCCTTGGGTCTATTAGATGTACGCACGTCGGCATTGTCGTGGTCGTGTGGCTCAGCAGCATGAAGCATGTTGCATGGACGGTGAGGAGGGCTCTTGTAGCAACGGGGGATGCATCGCGTCGTTCCATCGATCGATCCGTGGGTAGCTGGTGGCTGTATGGCTCAAGCACAAGGGATAATATTGAAGCACGAAGACAAGGGAGAAGATATTATGAAGAGCCTAATGAATGGTGTTAGCCAACTACTTTGAGTGGCACTGTCAATGTATTTACTTCTCCATACCCACTAGAGAGAGTAAACATCCGAATGACTCGATCCATGTTTAGTTGATGCAATACTATCTCTGGCAGAAATAGGAATCAGACTACTGATATCCTGCTTTTATCAGACTAGTAACCAGCCGTACGATTGGTATAATTGGATACGTCCGATTCACCCACTAAAACAAATCTGGGAGTCCACTAAAACAAATCTGGGAGTTGTTTTGCGTGTGTAATTGGATGCTTCCATAAATAACGGGCCGCTAGTTACGTGGGATTAACTGCTTCCAAACGTGGGCCTTCCTGATTGCTAGCTTCCATATGGCTGCTTCTCAGGATTTTTATTTAATTTGCATCCCATAATTGACTGCAACCCAAAATCACGTGAACATCAAATTATGGTTCAACTTATTCCCCATTCGTATTTCTCTTATTTTTAGGAAAGTATCATGGACAAAGAATTTGCTTCCAACACAAATGAACTTTTTTCTCCATGTAATATACCCCATGTGAGCGATAATATTTGCTTCCATCTAGAGAAACTTATGTTTCTAACTGTACAAAATTGCTTCTACCCTCAACAATTCTTTTTATCTCGACATCACTTTATCTATTCAAATACCAGTACAAATATTCAGTCAATCATTGAATTTGCTTGCACTACAACTAAAATTTGTTTCTATCCGGTAGAAATTTGTTGCTGCACACTTTTTCTAATGCAACTACTTGGCCAGAGTTATCATGCTTCCCGTGTTCATATACCATGTTTCCAACAACATATATATTTCTTCGTTCAAGTCGCTGAAATTTATGTGCTTCATCCACTCATGTAACTTGTGTTCGACTACCAATACATTTGATTCCTTCATGTTGCAAAAATATTACACTGCTTCCTATGCTCAAGTTTGTGCTTTCCATATCCGATGACATTGCTTCCGTCTACTAAGTTGTATGTTCCCCTACACATGCTTTACATAGAACAATTGTTCATAGGCACTCAATTCCTTTCTTTCGGCGTCATGGGGAGGAAGACGCGTTAAGGTCACCACATTGTATAATTTTGTTTCCATTGACCAGAGAATTTGCTTCTGCAACATATGAAAGATAGCACAATAACAATTTTGAAGCAATAAGAAAGAAGAATGGAAGCATACAGTTACGTACACTAGCAAGTGGTAATCATCCCTAATTTTGTTAAGCATGAAAGCATAGATTACAAGCAGAGATTGAGAGAGCACCCAAGGAGAGATATGGGATGAAAATTGAACATGCAAGCACGACACACTGTGGCATCAACCGTTGAATGTATGCAGTACTACTAGAATGAAAAGACTAATTGCACAACCTGAAGTGGCCATTGCAAGAACAGAAGTTACAGTGATAACCTAGATCCTTTACTGTATAAATAAGAAGTATACAAAGCATGTTTGTTTAAAAATAAAATAGTTATCCACATGCTCCGAAGCATTTGTACACGTAGGAAACATGTCAAAAGATTGAAGTTCCATCTATATATCAGATATATGGAAGAAGCGTTTGTAATCACCTAGGAAGCATTTGTACTGAAGAATCACCTTAGGAAGCATGGATGCTATTAAGAAATGATATCTACACCTAGGAAGCATGGCAGGACATTGAAGTCGATCTGTATGTACAGTCGCACATAGGAAGCATGAAAAATATGATATCTCAACATGACTCACCTTAATTGGAAGCATAGAACATTGGAAACGGAAACAAACCAAGATTGCGGCCAACATGGGCCGTTTGTTTTGTGACACCAACAAGGAAAATTGACGTATGGAAGCAAATTCTCTAGCTTGAAGAAGCATATATGTAGTGCAAAGTACCATGGATAAGTAGCATGAGAAAGAGTGCTCTAGGAACATAACTAGTGTTGCTTGGAACTGTTGAAATTTAAAACCAGAGTAAACATATTGTCGCCTAGATGGGGATGCATGTTTGTGTGATATACATACCAAATTCTCAACAGTTGGTTGATGATTTAGTGATCTACTCCCTCCGTTCCAAATTACTCGTCGTAGAAACGGATGTATCTAGAACTAAAATACATATAGATACATTCATACCTGCGACAAGTAATTCGGAACGGAGGGAGTAATACACAATGACAGTACAAATTCTCACCCAACAGGGAATGAAAACCAAGATCTGAACATATATTTATTGTTTTTTAAGGGGGAAGATATGAACAAAGATATCAAATAATAATCCCGCAGTTGGTTATTCCGCAGACGGGTGGTACTCCAGCAGCCGATTCAGATGATAGATAACCTGGCGAAGCACGAACCACAGATGATGATGGACTGTCGACCCCCTAGTGCCAGGATGGCCCACTTGCCATGTCGCCCGAGGGTCGCATCGGCCGGGAGGACGATGTAGTGGTGACGAGCAGAGCGACGGAACTGGCCGGTGAGGTGGTCGTGCTGCTCGACGACGAGGAAAGAAGAAGGCAGGTGCGGGTGAGGCAGGGTCAGAAGGGGATCTCGGCGACGCGAGCTCCGCCGGTGCGTGCGTGCCGGAGGGAGAGCTCGGGGCGATCCATGCGATTGACGGCGATTAGAATCGGGAGGAATCAGGGAGCGAGGTTATGGCAGGGTTTGCGGGTGATTAATTACTAATCAATGGGATAGTTTTTTACATAATGCGTCCTCCGCCGGTGCCTCACCGGAGGACGTGCCCAGCACTGGGATGACGGTAGCGTCGCAGCCCTTAGTTGCTTCTTGCTTGTCTCGTCGTAACGCACTCTCGTGCGGACAAGCACCTTGCTCTCTTTCCCGCACCTCATCCTCCTCTCCACAAGCTCTCTGTCCTGACTTTCTGCGGCGGCGGCATCTTCGGTGCAATTGTACAAGATGAGGTTCTTGTTGCTGGGGTCGATCATAACGACATGCCCACTTTGACAGAGGTGTTCCACATCACTAGTTGGCACGTGCTGGAGGCCGGAGGCGTGCAAGAAGTTCAGCTTGCCTAGATCAACCAACATGCAGAGTGTCTTCCCTGTAAGGGATGTTGATGATTTCAAAGCTAAACCCGAGGGTGCAGATCTCCGTAGAACTGGAGTGTTGCTAGAGCAAGTGACCTCAATGTCCGAAGAACCACACGGTCTTCCCGTCTCCATGTTGGCGAGCCAGAATGGGTCGAAGATGGTCAGGTTGCCGCATATCTTGGCCGAGCTCGAGCAGCCCTCTCGTTGCTGCTCCTCAGCCGCCACTAGCATCAGTGGCAGCCACCAAACCCAGACGAAGGCCAAGAACCAGCAGGCCGGAGCTATCGGAGTTCAAGACTATTAGGGGCGGTGGAAAGTTGTAGTCTTGAAAGTCTTGGTAGTTTTCTGCCTCTGGCATATGATCCAATGCCTCTTAGCCGTTGGGATTTGGAACACAAAACTCATCAGCAAAAATTTATTCCTTCTGTGGTATGTAACCGGAGACGGCAGCTCACTTTCTTTTCAATTGTCACACAAGATAAAACTCATCAAAACCAATTTTGTTGAGGTGTACGATATCAAGGCCACCAAGCTCAAGGTCCGTCGGCACATCAACTCTCCTTCTTTTCTGTCGACCACCTTCTTTTGCTTCTTTTCCTCGATATAGTTGTCTGCCTCTATCAAATGTCACCCGAAGGCGGAAACTCACCTTGTTTTCCAATGCCAGTACACAAAAAGGATTTGGTGCATGATCAAAGATTGGCTTGGAAAAGAGAACCCCGACCCAAAAATTGGAAACTTTATGAATCAATTTGAGTTTAAATTCAAATTGGACATGTTTAAAAAAATTCTAATCTTCCAATAATAGTCCTCTCAAAATTCTTTGAAACCTATATTTGTTCATTGTTTTCGGCGTTTTCACATAAGTCGGTTTTCACAAGATTTTTTCTCATAATAAAAGTGCGGCAGGTACTTCTTCTTCCATTTTCTGTGTGAAATTGAGATATTTCGTGTGTGCGCCCTGATCAGGGCCATGCTTTACGTGATGGCATCGGGGGATTGGGACATCGGGTGAGCACGCATCTCCGGAAATTCCTATTCAACGCATTCTGCGTCAAGATGACGCTACTTCGCACAGGAGCTCTAACGATCACTCCGTTTGGGCCGGCCCGTTTAAGCGTTCCAGGTTTTGGGAACCTTCTAGAAGATTCCCTGAACGTTTTTTTCTTTTACCGGTTTAATTGTTTGTTTTTGGTTTTTGACGACTTTTTCCTACTTTTCCTTTTTTTGTTAAATTTTCTTCTTTCTTTTTTTCTTTTCCTCTTCCTTTTCTGTTCCTTTTTATTCATTATTTAATTTCTTTTATATTTTTTTGCGTTTCTCCTCTTCCTTCTAAAAGTTGATGTTTCAAAATTGTTCGGAATTTTGTAAAAAAATGTTCATGCTTTTGGAAAATGTTCAGTTTCACAAAAAAGGAAGTTTTTTAAAAAATTATTCATATATTCAAAAAATATTCCCGTTTTAGAAAATTGATCACAAATTTTCAAAAAAGTTCTTATTTTCAAATTTTTGTTCATTTATTTTTTCCATGATTCAAATTTTGTTCCAAAAAATTCAAAAAAATTCGTCATTTAATTTTTTCCTTTCTACAAGTTTTGTTCAAAAATTAAAAAATTGTTCGTATTTTGTAATTTTCTTGTTAAATTCAAAAAAGTTTGAATTTTTTTTTCACAAATTCAATGTTTCTGAAATGTCAAATTTTGTTTATAAATTCAAAAAATATTTGGGAATTGTAAAACAACTTCCAACTTTCCAAATTTGTTCGTAAATTCAATAATAGTTCATGTTTTCAAATTTTGTTCACAAATTCAAAAACTGTTCTGGAAGTTTAAGAAAATGTAAACATTTTTATTTTCTTGCTCAAAAATTGACGAAATGTTCCCTATTTCCAAAATTGTTCACATCATCAAAATGTTCATGTTTTACAAAATTTGTTCGAAAATTCAGAATTTTTTTTTCGAATGGGCTGGCCCAGTCTAGCCCCTCCTTTGTGAAGGGTCGTCACTTTGCCGCAACGAGCGGCTTATAGGAGCTCCCCGCATCTCCGTCACAATCGATCAAGAGAGCAACTAGTTAACGAGCGCTCCTTCGGGAGCCTAGCAACGATCAGCGCCACTTGGCGCACTCTCAGC
Organism: Triticum aestivum; assembly: GCF_018294505.1. Lineage (NCBI taxonomy): Eukaryota > Viridiplantae > Streptophyta > Magnoliopsida > Poales > Poaceae > Triticum > Triticum aestivum. The sequence continues at coordinate 18,813,181 of NC_057802.1, read as the reverse complement.
CATTTGCCACGTGTCACACTCTGGGCGCTCCCTCCGGATTTAATTTTTTTTATTTTTTCGGACGCATTTTCGGCTTTTTAAACGGTATTTTTGGGTTTTTTGACGTTTTGGTTTTCCATCGGTCTTCCTTAGATTTTCGATGAAAAAAATTTGCAACAAAAAATTTGGACGAAAAAACGCGTTTTTTTCCATTCGCGAGAGTCGTGGTTTTGTTTCCGCGAGTGGCACGGTTTTGCTTTTGCGAGAGTCACGACCGTGCCTCTCGGAAACGAAAAAAAACATGTTTTCTCTTTTTTCCTTCCGCGAGAGTCACGGTTTTGCTTCCGCGAGAGGCACGGGTGTGCTTTCTCGAGAGTCACTGTCACGACCGGATTTTTGGGATAATAATTCCCCAGAAAAACGGCCTTTGTGCTCACCAGCCCCAGGATTACTGTTAGCTGATGAGGCACCAACTTGATACAAGAATTCCAAGCAAGGTACAAAAATATGCAGTACAAGACCATTGAGGCCTAGGAGTACAACACTTGGTTTCTAAAGGTTGACGGCGGAAGCGTTTGGGTACATCTGCGTCTACGGGACTCCATTTCCCACAAGAACAGCTGACCAGGATAACTCCTATCTTCGCGAGGCTGCTATCGTCAACACGTAGGCTCCGAGGTTGTCACCGCGATGCTTATCTCCATGCGCGAAAATCTGGCCAAGACAATAGCCAAGGACAAGCCAGTGAGTACGTTTGAATGTACTCGCAAACATTAAGAACATAGGTATAATATAATAAGGGACAATCCTGCTCCGAAGTAATTATGATCACAACATCTGCCACGAAAGTCTGTGTTGCTCGCATGCAGAGATAATGTGAACATGCAGTACGTGGGTGAGTACTATGAAAGTACTCGCAAGATAGTTCAAACATAAGAGATAACAATTGTAAACACGATGCATGAGAACAGATTAACAAGTGCAATCAGACATAGAGATAATGATGCATGGGAAACAAAAGAGAAGTCGGGCGGTAGTCCTCCCGAAATCCCAAAGTAAAATACTGAGGGCCAAGCGAGTGTCTGAATGACTCCTCGAGAGGAAAATGCAAGAGTAACCATGCCGCAGTCGGGCGTCTGAGCTACACCACATAAAGGGCTTATAAAAGATAAATAAATAACAAGCATGCCGCAGTCGGGCGTCTGAGCGACACCACATAAAGTTTTATAAAAGAATAATCACAGTGAGTATCCAGGAGGTAGAACCATCCCAGGGATACTCAATAAAATACATAATGTAAATGGTTAGTCCACAATAATAACAAAATTAAAACACGATCCCCAGATGTCACAGGTCATAAACAAAAATCGCGTCCAGCCGTTTCTCCATCCGAAGACCGTTACTGAGTTCTAGCTGATTCGTTCTCCATCCGAATACCGTTACTATGATCCAGTTAGCCGTGTCTCCATCCGAAAACCGTTACTAAGTTCTAGTTAAATCGTTCTTCATCCGAATACCGTTACTATGATCCAGTTAGCCGTGTCTCCATCCGAAAACCGTTACTAAGATTCAACTCAGACTGTGGTCCTTACTCAAGAACATGGCTATCCAGCAGGATATATCCTCTGCAGAGGGAGCACTATTTTCCCACGAGTAACGGATTTACTTAGTCCATCGGGACTAATTCCGCCTACGGCCTTTTAATTGAAAACACGCCTGACCTGCACACACCAGCTTAACTCACCGATGTCTGGAATCACCCACGACACCTGCCAAGAAAAACTCTAAGTGGGGAGGCTACAACCTCGACGTAGCATGGGATCAAATTTCTATATGCGCGCTCTAAGGGGTGCCCCCCTCTCGGTCCCAACCGGAAACACCCATGCCCCCCGGACCAAGTGGCATGCCTACCGGAGGCCTCCGGTATCTTCCACTATGGCCTCTCTGTACGGTGTGTGCTTTGGTAAGGGGTTGACAACTTACTGAACCATACCCCGTCTGCGACAGGGACAAGTGGTGGTACCAACATAGGGAAGCTACTGACCAAGACTCGACCTATGACCGACTCAGGTGGTCCAAGTATCCTCCAACAATATTACCATTAGGGGATAAATCACCACTCATCAAGCCTCACCATGCCATACCGGACATACTCGTCTCGACGAGGGACTACGGACAAGCTCGTGTCTACCCAAGACCACGACTTTCCCGGCTTCCTTCCAGTATGCATGAGGAGCTCACGGGGATGATCTAAATCCCTAGTGTATCCATTGCTGACCACAAAATATCTCCAAAAGTACTCATGCACGAGACTTTATCGTTACATAAAGAAAACGCATACTCCAAGTCGAATGGTGTTGTAAACGTATCAAAACACCACAACAGAATATTATGCCAGAGTTCAGAAATGCTTGCCTTCAAGGGTATGCAAGAGATGCACTTTTTTTTAAAGCTTTCCCTCCTCTCCAAAATTCCTATTTGAGAAATATCCAAATAACAAATATTACAAACACAGTACAAAAAGTTGTCTCAAATATTTTTGAAATAAATCTTAAAATAAACTAGATGGAATTTGGGAGAGGTAGGAAAAAGAATCAACTCATTTGGAGTTTTATTTTAAAAGTTATAGCCAGTCAAAGTTTGGTCAAATCTCTGTTTTTAAATAAAACCAGAAAAGAAAACGTTTCGGGAGAAATACGCTTTCGCAGCAGAGGAGATGTACTCGGGACTTATGCGCCTTCACTTAAAACAGAGAAGACGGCGCGCGGGTCACTGACAGTGGGTCCAGAGGGCCCACTGGTCAGGTTTGACCGTTCTTCCCTCTCCCTCCTCTCCTCTGCCCGACGGGGGCGGGACTCCGGCGATGGCCGTCGACGAACGGCAGCTCCTCACGGGCACCCGAGGCGGGGATGGAACGGCCAGACTGGGGTAGTCCTCTTGGTGGTCGCTGGGTCGTCGGAGGTGGAAGGAGTCGCCGGCGGCGAGCTCCGCGGCGGAGGGGGCTACGGGTGAGAAGTGCGATTTGGGCTCAGGTGGTCTCCGATCGAGGTTGGGTAGCTGGGCAGCTCCGCAAGGGCAAGGGGAAGCTACTGGTGGCGTTGGTTGGGCGGGGGAGGTTCTGGCTACGGCGTATTGCACCGGAGCGCAGCGGTGGCTGAACTGGCCGGAGTTGGGGAAGATGGCCCTGTCCGGTCAATCTACGGCTAGGGAAGAACCAGGGGGGAGGTATGAGGTCGCTTGAGGTCTGGCACGCGGTCGGGGTTGGACCGCGGCGGCTGAGGATAAGATCGCCGGCGACAGCCGTGCTGTAGCTGCAGGGAGACGTGGCGGCGACGAGCGCGTGCCGACGAGCTTCGGGATAAGACTGAGCTGTTCACGGGGGCAGCAGGCGCGCTGGTGTGGTTTGGGCGGCGCCGTCCATGGCAGAGGCTCGCTGCCGACGCCGGCGTGCCGCCAAATGCTCTGCCAGCGGCGCTGTAGGGCGCCAGCGGTGGCGTGGAGAGTGGGCGAGCTAGTGCGCGGTTCAGCGGGTGAGCAGGGGCTAGGGACGGGTCGCGTCGAGTGTGGCAGTGCGGCGCGGCGGCTCAGTGCACGCGCGTGCAAAACGTGCGCTCTGGGTGCCCAGAGCACGCACGGAACCTGCTCGACGAAATGCCAAGGCGATCTAGCGCGCGAGGGTGGAGCTGGCAATTAACAGGACTAGGCTAAAGATAGCTGGGAGTTTAGTGGACAAGGTTGCTGGGTCATTGGAGCAAGATCACAGTGCAAACTAGGAAACATGCCCAAAACTGACTGTGCTCACCAAGTGTTCGACAGAATGCCAAGTGCACTTAGGCAACTCTTGGATTGGTCAAACTCTCCAGATCAGAGTCTCTTCAGGTGTGGATGATGATGGCACGCTCATTTGGGCAAAATCAGAAACTTGCTAGTGCAAGTCTTGCAAAACTCCAGCTTTGGACAGGAAGAGTCAGAGCTCATTTCAAGCACTTAAAATTCTCCAATGGGTCCAATCTCCTGGACTTAAGGGTTTTGAAGGGAGGGCTACAAGTAGGAAAAAGGGTCATGGGCACCAGATCAAAATAAAATAGGGTTGCAGTTCAAATCACCAAACTGGACCAGAATGAAAAAGAGGTTGATTCACTTAAATTTTTCAAAGAACATCACTGGTTTTTTTGCATAGAGTTGAATTGTATGCATCCACTGACATCTCCAAACACTTGGAAGAATTTTTAAAGAAATATTTAAATGGGTTCTAGTGCAAAAGTGCCTACTGGACCAGATTGAAAAAGTTGGTGTAGAGCTCAAAATCTCCAATGGCCAAAAGGTATTTTTGCATAAAAGTGATGTGGAAACATCACATGACATTCCCAAATTTTGGTGGAAATTTTAAATGCATTTGTCAAATGGTTGTAGTGCAAAACAGGCTCCAAAATTAAAAGAAATCATTTTTAAAAGAATAAGGCTCTGAGAAAACAAATCTAGCAAATTTAAATCCACTGATAAAGAATTGCTTTATCATAGAGAGTATTCAAGTCCAACAATATCTTTTGAAAGTTTTCCACTTGAAGTAAAAATCCACAATAACAAAAGGGTAAATCTTGACAAATGGAAAAGTTTTATTTCCTGGAAAAAATTTAAATCAATAAAACAAGGCCAAAATTTTGGGGTGTCACAGTCCCGGCCGTGCCTCTCGCAAACGAAAAAAACGTTTTTTGTTTTTTTTCTTTCACGAGAGTCACGGTTTTGCTTCTGCTAGAAACACGGTTATGCTTTAGCAAGAGTCACGCCGTGCCTCTCGGTAACGAAAAAAACGCGTTTTTTTCCTTTCGCGAGAGTCACGGTTTTGCTTCCGCGAGAGGCATGGTTTTGCTTTCGCGATTGTCACGGCCGTGCCTGTCGAAAACGGAAAAAAATGTGTTTTTTGTTTTTTTTCTCCTTTCACGAGAGTCACGGTTTTGCTTCCGCGAGAAGCACGATTGTGCTTTCGCGAGAGTCACGGCTGTGCCTCCTCAGAAACAGGAAAAAAACGTGTTTTTCTCTTTTTTTCGCGAGAGTCACGGTTTTGCTTCTGCGAGAGGCACGGTTGTGATTTCATGAGAGGCACTACTCCCGTGCCTCTTTCGGAAAGGGAAAAAACTCATGCTCCCGGTATGGTTTTTGTGTCCGGTTTTTTTCTTGAAAAAATAGTTCATCAAAACCTATCAACATTGGATTTAGTTTTGAAGATCTCGACGCGAGAAATCCAACGGTAAAAGCAGTTCGAGATTTGGACGCACGATTTAAGAGATAAAACGTTTTGAATAAACGGATCTACGAAAAAAAGAAACTCCCAGGTTGCCATTTGTCGCAGTTTGCGGAGTTTGAGTATCGATCGATCGATCAACGAGGAAAACAAACAAACTGGGCGGCATGGTTGCTCCCAATGTCCCACCTGGCCTGCCATGTTACTCGCCTCTTCCATCTTTGTTTGAGCTTGCATAGACTCGGGCAACGAGAAGGCCTATGGCCCAACGTTGATCGGTGTGGGGGGATTGGGCCGGGTCACACCGCCGCTGGCTGTCCAGTAGTGCCCCCGATTGCACGCCGGCGCAGCTACAGCGTGCATGTGGCTGCCGTCCTGACCGGTAACTCCAGCAGAAGAGAGACTAGCCTCTCGTCGTCGCGTCTCCCGCCGTCCGACCACTAGCCTGGTCCAACCCCACGGACCCGCTCTTCATCGGCGGTGGCTATGGCGGCCAGTGAGGGGCCGCGGAAACTGTGTCGCTTGAGAGGCTGAGAAGCGCCACAGCCCGCCAGCGAAGGGAGAGTGTCACCTACCGAGAGGACCAAGTAAGTATGATCCATCCTCCTCCCGCGTACACGATTAATTTGCTTGCTACTAATTGGCACCTGTGCGTCACAATGTTCAGATGGATTCTCAGATTTTAGGGGCTGTAGTTAGAGCCTAGATCCAATGCTTAGATCGCATTTATCGAGTTTATTTAGATGTGCATACACCTACAATTGTCAGGAAATTCTGAAATTCTGCTCGCTACCTAGATTGCGTTTATTGAGTTTTGGGGGAACATTGCAGTCAACAAGGTCTTGTAGTTGTCTGCCTCTGGCATAAGATCCAGTGCCCTTTAGCAGATGGAACTTGGAACACAAAAGTCGTCAGACCAATTTTTATTCCCTCCGTGGTTGGTAACTTAGGACATTAGCATGCGGATGCTAGACTCTAGGCCATGAATACATGGAATATGTTCTACTACAAAGCCGAATTTCCTCGCGCTTGTTTAATTTCTGAATGCACTGTACTAAATGCCACCTTCTCACAGTGTTGGGAGTCAATGTAAGTCTTTTTGATTCAAAAGGCTTATCTGCTCAAAGAGTTGACAGTCGTTGTAGGATTTTTGAATTCACGAGGCTTGTCTCCTCCCATCTGGTAGAACTTCCACTTTGTACATCCATATTGTGAGCTGAACTTTCACTGGAATGAGAGATAATTGCGTAGGTCAGGTTCTTCTTCGAGAAGGCCTATAGCCCAAAACCTCAAACGCAGTTGCGCGTTGCACTGCTGCTGGCTGGCCGGTGTGTGACCCCAATTCGCCGCACCATCTCCCACCGCGGTCGCTCCCTTGCCGAGGCCTCTCGCCGCGGCGTCTTCAGGCGCGTGGATCTCCGACCAACCGCTGTGGACCCGCTCGGCATTGGCGGCGGCTACAGCGGCGAACGAGGGGCCGCGGAAGCGATGTTGCTTGAGAAGCGGCGCAAACTCTCGGCTCGCCAGCGGAGGGAGAGTAATATGGTCGCCGGCGAGGTTGCGCGTGAGTCTAGGAAAAGCATGGCTCTGTTTGATTGAGTGGATACAATCTATGAAGGGGACCAAGTAAGTATAATCGTTCCGCTTTTACAATTATATAATCTGTTTGCTATGAATTGGCATATAATGTTACAATGCTTAGATGGATATACATTGTATGCCTCCGGATTCTGAAATTTGAGGGGCTGTAGTTACAGCCAAGAAGGCCTTGGTGGTTGTCTGCCTCCGATGCCTTTTAGCAGTTGGAGCACAAAACTCATCAAATTAAATTGTATATTCCTTCTGTAGTCGGTACCTTAGGACGCTGGCCTGTGGATGCTCTTGACTCTAGGTCATGCATACATGGAATATGTTCAACTACAATGCTGAATTTCGCTGCGCTTGTTCAATTTCTGAATGTACTCTAGTACAGGCCACCTTCTCACAGTCTTGATTCACAAGGCCTAGCTATCTGCTCAAAGAGTTGGCGATTTTTGTAGGATTTTTGAATTCACAAGGCTGATCTCCTCAGATCTGGTAAAACTTGAACTTTGTACATCCATATTGTGAGCTGAACTTTCACTGGAATCAGAGATAAGCGTGCAGGTCAATTTATTACATTATCATAATTGCACAGAAAAACAAAGGAACAAAAAATATGGGAGTATATCTTACAGCAATCCAGAGAAGTTTTGCTTCGGTGGCATGTCCATGTCATCTGAGCTTCTCTCGAACATTTCTAGGACTTTGGTTATGGTAGGGCGATATGCAGGCAATATATGTACGCACCACAAGCCAATTAATGTCATCTTTCTTGCGATTTCCTCAGTTTCTCCTGTGACTTCACATGCTTGTAATCCATCATCTTGCGCAAAGTGGTCATAAATCCAGTCTGGAAAATACTTTTCGCTGGATTTTGCAACAATTGATTTTACATTTCTCCTGCCTCCAACCATTTCCAATAGCATCATTCCATAACTATAAACATCTGACTTTGTTGAAACCACCCCGAAGGTTCGAGAGTGAACTTCTGGAGCGATGAACCCAATTGTTCCTCTAGCTCCAGTCATTGAAAGATTGCTCTCCTTTGTATGGCACAATTTAGCTAGACCAAAATCAGCAATCTTTGGGTTAAAATCTTTGTCTAGAAGGATATTTTGGGGCTTGATATCAAAATGGACGATACGTGTATTACAACTATGGTGCAAGTATTCGAGGCCGCGAGCAATCCCGATTGCTATTCCATAGAGACTCTCCCATCCCAAAATTTCTTTGGGGTTCTCTGAGTAAATGTACTTATCCAGGGAACCGTTGGGCATGTACTCATATATAAGAGCTCGTTTTGATCCCTCCAAACAAAACCCAAATAAGCTAACTACGTTAACATGAGAGGTCCTGCCAATACTCATAACCTCATTCACAAACTCGTCCCCATTTCCTTTGCAGTCATGCAAGAATTTTACAGCAACCAGACGACCATCGTGTAGTCTTCCTTTGAAAACCACACCATAACCACCTTTTCCAAGCTGATTATTGCGTGAAGACGTTATCTTCATTACCTCTGAATACATGAATCTTTTTGGAGCTAGGGATCCATATGATACTATCATGGCCTCGTAATTTTTTTCAATGTTGCTGCTAGTCTTCTTGCAAAGGAGAAACCATAGTCTCTTTCCCTTTCTATGCATTATTAGCACATAAAGACTTGCAAAGAGAAAGGTTGCAGCTGCTGATGTCATACCTGAGATGGAAGGAGATGTTATTTCCTTTTGTAAAGCAGAAGTTGTAATACCGTCATTATTATTTCCAGACCATCTGTAGTTTAGAGTTCTCTTGTGCACGCTGGTAAAAGTAGCAAGATGCTGAATGCCATAAATTGATCAGTCTTGTTATTATGCACAAACTTAGAGTTACTTGTTTCAGATTTTACTTTACAATGTATTTCCAATTATTATGGACATGATAAATTTGAAGTTCCAATTTTATCATAGAAAATCACTATTAGTGAGCTAATGATATTTAAATCATTACATATGAAAAAGATGGCAAAAACATTAGCATACCTATTAGCATAATCTTCTTCCCTCTCTTCTCGCCACCTGGAATGTAACATGCCATTTATGAGTAAAAACAATATCACCCAATAGTACTACACGTTCACTGTCTTTCCAAAAGAAAGAGACAAGCATCGTAAATGAATATTCAATATTCTCTGCAAAGTATACCAGAAAAAGAACATTGCAAGATAAGGAAGAGCAATAGAGATGACTTTCTTTTGATTGAGCAACTATGTCGCTCAAATATCGGTTTGACAAAAATATATTTATCATAGGCCTGTGTAGATTTGATAGCCAATATAACAGATTGCATAAACTGTATATTAGAAGGAACGTACATCTCAGTCCGCATAGCAATTAGCAGGAACATGGGTGCTCTGTTATTTGTTTGTGCAAATGTCCGTTGTACCAGCATGATCAACAGTGCACCAAAACCGAAGAGTACTATAGGGTACAGACCTAGACCAGTAGCATGCGCTCTGTTTTTTGTTTTTTGTTTTTTTTTGCGAATGAGCATGTGCTCTATTGAAATTGCTAAGCAGTACATTTTCGTGGCATAATGTACTCCCTCCGTCTCATTATGTAAGACGTTTTTACATGCTATGTTGCGTTCATTTTTCCCGTAAATCTCCTATATAGCTTGTAGAACTTACTTAGTTTGCCAAAACCGAAGAGTACTTAGTCTATAGAACTAAACCGGTGCACATATTTTGCATCGGAAAGTTCCTTCCTAGCCCGAGCTACATGGTACCCACTATCTCCAGCGTCAGTTCACTTCGAGATATATGCAATGCTCAGCGGCAGGGTCAGACAATTAGCAGACTGTAGCTGCCTCACCTTCTCTGCATGAACAGTAATTTTTTATGGACATTGCTTTCTCTCCTCATGTCATGTCTCGTCCTCTCATAAAATAATATGCATGCACATGCTGCTGGACATATCTCTCTCTCCCGCCCTCTCATAAAATATTTTTGCATGCGCATGCACAAGAGAAGCTTTATCTCTCTCGTGGTGTCTGACATGCATGCACAAGCATACTCTCTCTCCTCAGCGTCCCTCTCTCACAACTCTCTCTCATGAAAAGGTGTGACTGCCAGGGTATGGATGTTGTACTGTTCATGACATGAGTTTAAAAAAATGTAAGAGAAGAGAGAGTAGCATGAAAGAGAGCATAAAGGAAGAGAGAGAAGAGTTGCATGCACGGGAAGAACGAGAGAGTCAGAGGCACATGCGACGTCATGTCATGAACAATTCCCTCACATGCAGATGATTAAGGATTAAGCGTCTGACACCAACTGCTGTGTGCACATGTCTCGATGAAACATGGGCACGATTGAAAGGCTGAGATAAGGGGTACCGTGTAGCCCAGCTAGAAAAAACCGTTCTCATCCCTCACCGCGGCTTTCGTAGACGACATGCTTGCCCTCGCGCCCTCCGTCCAGGGGGCGTGGTTGGTGGTTGGGAATTTTAACCTCATTCGTTGGGCGCACGAAAAGAACAATAATCGCTTTGACGTGCGTCGTGTGTCCACTTTTAACTCGTTGATCAACACAGTGGGGTGGCACGAGCTGCCCCTCTCCGACAGGTTGTTCACCTGGTCGAATAAACGGGATCCCCCCACGCTCGCTAGGCTTGACCGAGTTTTCTTCAACTCGCTTTGGGATGTGCTCTTTCCTGATTCTTCTCTAGCCTCGCGTCCCCGTACCACCTCGGATCACTTTCCCCTCGTCGCTTCTATCTCCACTCGCCTCCCTCAGGCGGGGCGTTTCTTCTTCGAAAACTCGTGGTTGCTGGATCCTAGCTTTCTCCCCGCGGTCTTACCTGCTTGGTCGCGTGTGCCCCGTTCCCCATGTGCCGCGTCCCGTCTTGCCCGCCAAAAGAAAGGTATCAGGTCCGCTGGCAAGGTATGGAAACGACACCACAAATACATTCCCGTTTTTATAACAACTGCAAATTTTTGGTGGATCTGTTTGACTTCCTAGAGGAGCACCGCCGGCTCTCAGTCGCTGAGCTTGCGCTGCGAGGCGATGCCCGCCTGGCCCTTGCCAACTCGGTGGCTCGCCAGGCTGCTTTCTAGAGACAGCGTGGGAAGTGTCGAGCTGTGGTGGAAGGTGACGAAAATACCGGCTACTTCCACGCCCGCGCGTCGCACCGCCGTCGTTGCAATACCATCAGGGTGCTTGCGGTGGAAGGGGACGAGCTCGTCTCCCACAACGAAAGGAGGCCGCCCTGAGACGCCTCTACGCCAACTTGCTGGGCCGGGTCCCCCACACGTCGTGGGGGTTCGACCTGCCGACGCTCTACGCGGGGCGCCCCGGTGGTCGATGGTGCTCCGCTGGTTGCGCCGTTCTCCCGCTCCGAGGTCCGGGAGGCTGTCTTCGCTCTCGACAGGACCAGCGCGCCGAGGCCGGACGGGCTCGGCCCGGCCTTCTACCAGGCCCCCTAGAGCGTGGTCGTCGACGACCTGCTCGCCTTCTTCGACGCCGTCCACAACGGCACTGCGCGACTCGGCGGGATCAACCGCGCCCTCATCGCTCTCCTCCCTAAGAAGGAGGGGACTCCGGGCCCCGGTGACTTCCGTCCCGTCTCTCTCCAGAACGGTGACGTGAAGATCCTCTGTCGGGGGCTCACCACTCGGCTTCAACGGCAGATCGGTCTCCTGATCGATGTGGATCAATCTGGGTTCCTGTCTGGGCGAAGCATCTCAGAGAACTTCGTCTATGCGGCGGAACTTGTCCAATGCTGTAAGAAGAGGGGGGCGCCGACGCTGGTGTTCAAGCTCGACTTCGCCAAGGCCTTCGACTCCATTGCCTGGCCTAGTCTTCGCCGGATCATGGAGGTGAGGGGGTTCCCCGCTGTGTGGTGTGACTGGATGGACCTCATCCTCTCGTCCTCCACTGCGGCGGTCCTCCTTAACGGGGTGCTCGGGCGCTGGTTCGCCGTCCGCAAGGGGCTGCGCCAGGGCGACCCCATATCCCCGTACCTCTTCCTCCTGGTCGCCGATGTGCTTCAGCGCATGATCCGCTCCGACGGCGGACTGCAGCACCCCCTGGTCGATGGCGCGCCCCCGGTGGTGCTGCAGTATGCTGACGACACGCTTATCATCATTTGTGCGGCCCCTGAGGGCGCGGCCCGGTTGCGGATCGTCCTCGACCTCTTCGCCAAAGCTACCTGGCTGGTCATCAACTTCGCCAAGAGCACTCTTGTTCCCATGCACGTCGCCCCGGAGGTGCTGACGGCCGTCGTCGCGTCCTTCGAGTGCTCAGTCGACTCCTTTCCCCAGACCTATCTGGGGCTGCCGCTATCCTGCGACAAGCTAAAAATTGATGACTTCGTCCCGATGATCGCCAAGGTCGACCGCTACCTTGCAGGGTGGTGGGCGAGGCTGTTGTCGCCTGCGGGGCGCCTGGTGCTCATCAACGCGGTCCTCGACTCGCTCCCCACCTATGCCATGGCCGCCATGCGGCTGCCCCCTGCGGTCCTGCATAAGCTCGATGGGCTACGACGCGCGTTCCTTTGTAATGTTGCGGACAGAGCATCAGGCGCCCAGTGCCTGGTTGCTTGGGATCGGGTCTGCCGGTCGAAGGCGGGGGGTGGCCTCGGTGTTCGGGCCCTGGGTGTGCAAAATGACTGCCTCCTCCTCAAACTGCTGCACCGCCTCCACTCCCACACGCCGTCCAGATGGGCTTCCTGGGTCTGGGACCAGTTGGCGGGGCAGTCCCTCCTTGGAGCCGGCCGCTCCCCCCTTGAGGGTGAGCACTGGTCGGCCCTCCTGCGGCTGCTTCCGGTGTACAGAGCTCTCACCAAGGTGGAGGCCGGGGATGGGCGTGCGACCTCCTTCTGGCATGACCGCTGGCTCCCCTGTGGGATGCTCCGGACGACCTTTCCTGCCTTGTTCACGCATGCCACCTGCTCCGAGGTCACGGTCTGGGAGGCGCGCCGCCGCGGGGTGCGCGCGCTGCTGGTGCCCCGGCTCACCCCGCGGGCGGCCCAGGAACTTGATGCGGTTCAGCTGCTGGTTGCGGCGTGCCCCCTCCGGCGAGCCCGACGCCCAGTCTGTCGCGCTCTGTGCGGGACCTGGTGGTGGGTTCTCTTCACGGGGCGCCTACGCCCTGTACCACTACTACGGTGTGGGCGCGCCTGCGGCTTCCTTCCTTTGGTCTTCCCGTGCCCCATCGCGAGTCAAGTTCTTCGGGTGGCTGCTCACTCAGTCTCGTGTGCATACACGGGACGTGCTGCTGCGCAAGACCATCCTCACTGCGGCAGAGGCCGGGTGCCCCTGCTGCGAGGCGGAGCTTGAGACGGCCGACCACCTCATCTTCGGGTGCCCGTTCGCGGTGCAGTTTTGGCGTAGGATCGGGCTGCCCCCTGCTGCAGGTTCGGTTCGTGCGCTTCATCGCTTCGACGCGTCCCCGGCCGTCGGCGCCAACTCTCCTGTGGGCTTCGTCCTTCTCTGCTGCTGGCGGCTATGGAAGCGTCGAAACGCCATTGTTTTTCAGGGTGACACGATGTCCCTTGCTGCTACACTCAAAGCCTGTCGGGATGATGCAGTGCTTTGGCGTGGCCAGATGAAGACCGACGATCAGTCCCACATCGACGTTTGGTTGTCTGTTCTTAGATGAGCCTGTGAGGCTTGCGGATCCTGAGAGTTGCACTCAGCTCTCGCCCCTCTTATAATGACTGAATTCTCTGGTAGCTTTTGCCCCATTTACGCAATATATACAGGTGGTGGAAGGGATCCCCCCCCTCTTGAAAATTCAAAAAAAAAAACCGTCCTCATTTTGCATAGGTCAAACTCACTGTCACTATTATACGTGTGCGAAGCTCACCGCAGATGGTGTGGACGGAGACACATGCAGTCGGAGTCAGAGCAGTGGCACTTTAAGATATTGTAGGTACTATTAACCCGGCAAAGCCCTCCACTTTCCTGGCACACCATGCAATCACCCGGCGTATAGTAAGAAGAAACCCACCCTTCATCAACATGTTGTAGTATCCCTATTGTGCCCTCGTACCCAGCACCGGCATCATCGACGCCATGCAGCTCCTAGGCACCGGACTCCATTTTTCATCGGGCTTGTACCCACCGGTGAGGCACGTAAAATTTGCCATGAGTTGAACGTTGGCACGTTGGATCCATTCGTGCAGTTCATGGGTGCCCATGCAGGCAGCAGCGGCTGTATGTGCAGGTCGGTGCAGTTGAAGAGGAAGAAGAGCTCCTTGTTGGCGGGGCTGATGCCAAAGGGCGCGAGGCCGAGGTCAGAAGAGACGTTTACTTGGAGCTCGATTGCAGGTGCCGTCGTAGAGCTCGATGTTGGTGTCCGGGAAGGCGGAACGAACTGTCTTTGTAAGAGATATCCAGGATCATCTGGTTGTTCCAGAATGAGTTCTTGAGGAAAGCCTTCCCGGTGTCGTCACAGGTGACCTGGAAGGTCCGGTAGCCACACTCAGGCGGAGTTGTGCCGCCGGGTACACGGCGGGGAGGCCACTACATGTGGCTGGCTCGTGGTGCTAGATAGGAGGGTGAGCAGAAGCATGGCTGAGCAGAACATGGCAGATGTGAAACGGACCCATCTTGAACTGTGTATGTTACGCAATCCCGGGTCCGCTATCACCAGCGTTTCCGACCCACATGCGTCAACCAGGCCTAACCGAAGAGCAACACCGACTTATGACAGACCTTGGGCCCTCTTCCCCCAAAAGACTAGCCTGTTAGGAGGGGACACCCCCGCCCTTATAAATCGTGTTCTGCCTCCTCCCACAACCGATGTGGGACTAAACCCAACAGTGTAGCATGTATTAAAAGTGTGCAAACCATAGGAAAAAATTCCTTTTCCTCACCAAAAAAGGTATGCAAACTAGATGAGAGACGAGAAGGAAACCAATCAGGAGTTTGTCAAAGTATCACTATCATGCACTTGCCAATTTCCGGTGACTTCAAAATCTTGATTTGTCTATATTTTTTTATGGTGCAGGAATCGGAATGACCGTGTCCACCAAAGGGGACACGGTGTAACTGCTGCCGGTGGACTAAAGCTTTACCGATCGAGTATACGGCATGAACGCGATGATAGAAGAGGAACAGTGAGACCAAGATGGATAGCAGTGAGGTTGGATACATGCCTGTGGCCAGCTGTTTAATTTGGTAGCGAAAGAATGGGTCAAGCTCAAGAGATAATATTGAAGGATGAAGAAAAGGGAGAAGATATAAATAGTGGTGTTTGTTAGCCAACGAGTTTGACTAGTTATGTGGACGCATTTACTTCTCCATACCCACTATAGAGAGTCAACATCCAAATGTCTCGATCTATATTTAGTTGGTACAGTCTTCCACAGTTCAATCACGAACGCATTCCCACCATAAAATGCATTGTTATGTTTGGAGCAAGGGAACTGAGGCTCGGAGTGTCGTCATTGTTGGTCACCTAATTTTTGAAGTGTAAGTGGGGCACTGCTCAGTTCACCTAATTTTGAGTTCTACAGGTATGTGAATTTGGAGCTTAATAGAGGAGTCCTATATACCAACATTTCGGCACTTCAAATTTATTTCATACGATTACCATTGTTTGCTTCGCATGTTCAGCGGAGTAGGAATTGACTAGGGATGAAATTCAGTGTGCAGAGTTAGTTTCCAGATTTTGTTTTTCCGAACTATACAGGATGGCTGCATGTAAATATTTAAGATAAAAAAAGGACACCACTAGTTAATTTTCTACAAAATATTGATTGGTCAAATATTTTTTTTATGGAGCGCACAGATCGGAAGGACCGTGCCATTTTGCCACTACCAATGACCAATAGTGACAGGTCTCGCATCTTTCACCTCTCTTCTTTTTTGACCAATCCATATCTGACTAATTATTTCAAATGCAATCAAGTTTTGAAGTATGCTCCAGCTTGGTTCAAACTGCGAACTTGAGAGGCCAGCGGCGGACGATTTCGATCATCTAAGTGAGCACAATTCTTGAATAAACCAACAGGTTTATTATTCAGCAGCAGATAGGGTTTTCAAAAGATTATAAATCATCCAGAGGAACTGATATGAGTTATAAGAGTCTCTCAGCGACAGGGCCTGGGACGCGAAGTGACTGCTGCCCGTGGACTAAAGCTTGACTACCCCACTCCACACAGAACCGGTAGGATTGATAATAAGACAACTATCACACTTTTACTATGTAGTTTATTTCCATATTCTAGAATTTAAATTCAGAACGATGATACAAATTGATTTGGAGGCTTACCGGCACATGTTGGCCCATGCAGCATGCCACCGGCCGGGGCAGACCGGCAGAGGCATGCGAATTCTGCGGTGGAGCTGCTGTACCGGCACTCGCCGCCGCTAGCGACGCAGGCGGGTCCCCGTGGGTGGCGTTCACGTAGGCGGGTCCCCGTGGCTCTGTGCCGTTGCAATTGAAGAGGAGGCACAGGGCCATATTGCTGGGGCTGAGCTTGAACGAACTAAGAGCTAGGCTGGAGGACATGTTGAAATCGGCGCGGCACACACCGTCCTCGCTCCCGGAGAATCTGCTATGGGAGGCGACGAAGGAGCTGGCGCCATAGTCGATGCTGAGGACCTGGATGGCGGAGCCACGCATGGAAGCGGAGGTGTTGCTGCCGCTGCACCAGAGCTCGAAGGCTGGGTGGCCGCAGGAGGGCTCCGGCGCGGGGCGGCTAGGCGCGCCGAGCCAGAACGGGTACTTGATGGTGAAGTTCCCGCACGCCATCGGCTCACACTCGGCATGTACCCGTTGATGGAAGAGGAACAGTGAGGCCAAGGTGAAGAGCAGTGAGGTTGGATGCATGGCAGCAGTCTGAATGGAGGAGCCTGATTTGGTAACAGGGAAGGATGGCGCAAACTCGACAGATGATATGGAAGGACAAAGATGAGGGAGAAGGTAATACAAGCCGTATTAGCCAACTCCTTTGACTGGTTCTGTGGACGCATTTACTTTTCCACACCCACTAGAGAGAGTCAACATCCACATGTCTTGACCCATATTTAGTTGGTGCAGTGTTCCACAGTTTTATCGCGAACGTATTCCCACCATAGAATGTGTAGTTATGTTCTTGTAGTCCCAATACACATTTTGTAAGCAAGTGGAGCACTGCTCGAGTCCACGGGCGGCTTCAATAGTTTTGGGTATAGTTTGTGCACGTATAAGCTAAATTTCTAGTTTTGACATCACGACATCTAACTCGTAGCGCCACCACTGCTCGTGTCGGGTCTAGTAGATGCACTTCAGGTTTTCAACTAGCAGCATGTTGTCTAATTCTGTGTGTTCAATAGACATGTGACTTTGGGGCCAAGAAATTTGGAAGAGCAACAACCACAAGTTGGTTGTGGACATCGCAACGGTTCGAGAAAGACCTGCCATCAATTTGCGACTTGCGCGGGCGATAGGTTTTCAAAAGACAAATAAATGGAGGTGGAAGACAGCTAGAGTCAGAATTGCGTGGATGATGATTTTTTCAAAACAAAATAAATACTTAAGCAGAACCCAAGGGACAAGTCTTGAGCAATATGGTGCGATGCGTTGACTGTGGACTAAAGATGGACCGGAGGACTGAGTGTGCTTTGCAGAACATGGCAGCTACAGAGACGTGGAACGGATCCATCGTCTTGCTCTTGCACGTGCCAGTAGCGGAGTATTACAAGCGTGCGGACAAGGAGGGGAAAAGGCATTACATTCGCGTTCCGTTTCACAGCGTGTATCTCCACCACCCAAATCTACCCATGATGCGGGTGAGAAAGCTGAGAAGGGCCCCGCTAGGACCCAGGCTAGTCTTGTCCAGTAGTAGGTGACGCTGTTGCTAGATTCGCTTTACCCCTCCGGCTGTGGAATTAATCTCTGTGATTATCTCCCTAGCCTATGTTGTTGGAAATAGTTTAAACATCACAAAATTAAAATATCCTGTTATTGAAATTGTTCTCAAAGAATGTTCTTTAAATAGTTTTAAGTTGAAACAAACTTTATCCCGCAAAAAAAATAGAACCAAACTTTGTTAAACTGGTATCTGAACTTTGCCATGACAAATAGAAGAACTTTTGGAAAACTCTAGCATAGCTTGCAATTTTTGAAAAATAGGTAGAGAACGTTTTAACCGTATTTTTGGAACTTTGTCGCCAAAACTCAAAGCACTTTTCATTTTTATTGGTTTTTCAAAAGTCCTTCTGCTTTTCATGGCAAAGTTCAGGCACATCCTTCATAAAGTCTGACAAAGCCTTCATAGAAATTGCACGCACGTGATTTTTAATTGAGGCTGTGGGTTAACTTGTAATAATCCCACAGTAACAAGTGACATTATCCTGCGAAAAAAGTAACTAGCGACGTTAATTATCCACGCCAGATATAATTATGAGGTTGGTCTGCCACTAAACAGGAGCATGGGAGGGAAAAGTGCACAGAGCATGCATAGGACCTAGCTAGAGAAACGAATCTACTAGCCTGTGGCTGGTGCATGGATGACACAACGGTGGGCATAATTGATTGGACAGCATGCGTGATGGCCGGCTCGAATTGGCGCTGCATACGGAACGCGAACGTAGAAAACCCACTCAGAATCTATGATACTAGTTTCACACGGCCTATGTACCCCTCCACGGTCAAAGTATAATTGTCTTTTACTTTTGATGACTCCAAAACCTTGATTGGTCTAATATTTTTTGTGTGGAGTGCACAGATTGGAAAGACCGTGCCATTTTCCCACTAGCATTGACCGACGGTGAAGGTCTGGCATCTCTCACTTCTCTTCTTTGGGGGAATCCATTTATCACTTATGACTTTAAATGTATATCATTTCAAACCATGTTTTGAAGTAATACTCTAGCTTGGTTGAGACTGGGGACTTGAGGCCAGCGTCAGGCAAAAATCTTGCGTAAATCAACGCGTTGATTATTCAACAGCAGATGGGATTTTCAAAAGAGGAAATTGTCCACAAGGGATGGGACGCGATGTGACTGCCGCCCGTGGACTAAAGCTTGACCAACTGTATTGATCATTGAATATAACTACCACATTTTTCACTAGTTTATTACCATGTTATGGAATTTAAATTTTAGGATGATGATGAATATTAATTCGGAGGCTTACCGGCACATGTCGACCGCAGCATGCCATAGGGGCAGAGGCACGCGAACTCCGTGGCGGGACTGGCTGATGCTAGAGACGCACGTAGTGCCCGCCCAATCCAGACGGTGCCATATTGCTACTAGCAATGACAGACGGTCAGGTTGCGGCATCGCTCAGGCTGGCAGGCTGCTTGTGCTTGCACGCCTGAACTAATGTCTGCGATGCAAGCCAAACATACAGACAGGAGCAGCAACAAGCTGGTCGGGTACATCTGGAAAGGTTGGAGATCTGGTGATGAATTAGGTGGTCAATATATAGCAATGAGATGGAGGTGGGGGACAGCCAAAATCCGAAGGAATCGATTGGCTGAGCGATGATTTTTCAAAAGAAAATAATATGTTCTGCAGAACCCATGGGATAAGTCTTGACTAATGAGATGGTGTGATGCGATGTGACCACCAACTGTGGAGTAAAGATGGACTCAAGGACTGAGTCTGCTCTGCAGCTCTACAGACAGTAGCGACATGGACGGCCAAGGATTGTGTGCTGTGCCCAACTACAACAGTATCGGAGGCACAGAGCGTTATCAATGGCGGTACAGTCCCATACGATTTTTGAAGCAAGTGGAGCATTGCTTGTTTCTTGTCTATTAGATGTATTCAGTTTTTTCAGCTAGCCAATAACAAAAAAAAATGTTATCAACTAGCTGTGTGTTATGTAATTTTGTAAGTTTAACAGTCATGTTACAGTTTTTTTGATTTCGTTTTTTCTTTTCGGATGGCAACTTAAGAGCATCTCCAGCCGCGCCCCAGGAAGGCCTCCTCAGGCTATTTTTTCGCGCCGGTGTCGAAAAAACGGCCCAGTCGCGCCCCCAGGAGCCCGATTTTCGCCAGCCTGGGCCGAAATCAGCACCGGCGGACTCCCCCCCACGGGCTCTCGCGACCGCGTCGCCCCCGCGGGCGACCGGCCGCGCCGTGACCCTCTTCTCCAGCCCCTCCCCCCTCCTTCCCTCCCTGCTGCCGTTGTCGGCGCTCGCTGTCGGGCCTGGCCCGGGCGCCGCTGGCGACGACGCCCCCCCTCCCCCCGCGCAATTCCCCTCTCGGCTCTCCTCTGGCGCGGGACGGAGCGGGCTGGGGGGTGTCCCTAGGCGGCGGGGTCCTGGCGCTGCGCGGGGCGGATGGCTGGGCGGTGGCGTCGCCGTTGGCGGTGGGGTAGCGCGGCGGCGCGATCTGGCGGCACCCGCTCGGCCTAGATCTGGGCCTGGGCGGGCTGGCGGTGGGGTGCGGCTGCGGCGCGTCCTCCAGGAGGCGGGGGAGAGACGAAGAACGACAGGGTGCTGGCGGCGCCATTGCCGGCTTGCTGCAGCGTGGCGGCGGGGCTTAGCGGGCCCGTTTCGGGCCTGGCCGGGCCAGGGGTTGCCTGGCATGCCCTGCTGCCGCGTCCGGACGGCTACCGCGACGGTGCCGGAGGTTCTGGCCTCCCGCACGACGACGGTGGAGGTGGTTCCTCCCGTTCGGCTTCGGTGTTGCTTCTCCCTCCGCAGGGCGCTTCTCTACGGTCCTCTTGGCCTCGTGTTGGTGTCCACAGTGAGGCGGCGTGGGTGGCGGCGCAACCGCGATGACGCATGGTGGTGAGCGGTGGTCTGGCTGGTCGGCGCCGGTCTGTTGGGCGGTGGGGATGGAGTGCGGGAGAAATCCTTGCCGATTCTTCGGCTCCGATGCGGTGACACCTGCGGGTGCCACGCCATTCCTCCCTGGAGGGTGTCGGTGATATCCATCCCCCACCTCCCTCCGCGTGCCGGGGGAAACTCTAGGACATGTCCGGGCAGCAGCGTCGTCGGCGTCGCATTCCTTCTTGAAGGTGCTGCTTGGTACGCGGCGGTTCGGAGCCTCGGGTTGTGGTGGTTTGCTTCTGGAGGGCGTAGCGATGGCGGGTCATCCGCTCTTTGTCGAGCTGCCGTTGTTGGCATTTGTTTCTTCTTCCTTTTCTTTTGGGCTTGCTGTGCTGTTCGCCCCAGCGATCCTTGTATCGGTGTTGGTTGCTTTGGAATACAAAGCGGGGGGAAACCCTTTTTCGGTAAATCAGCGCCGGCGGACCCAGGCCGAACCCGGCGCGCTGGGGGCGCCCGGGGGCGCCGGGGTGAGCGGTTTTGGCGCGAAAAAGCCGCGGGCCAGCCGCGTCAGCGACACCGCGCCTCGTCTTCCCCCAACGCCATGGTTCCCGCGGGGAATCAATGGCAAGGCTGGGGGGCGCCAAGGAGGTTCGGCTCCTCCTCTTCTTCCCCCTCCTCGCGCTCTTCCTCGCACTCCTCCGGCACTCCGGCCCTGCTCGGCGTCAAGGCCGAGCCCGCGACGGAGACGCCGCTCGGCCGGCGCACTCGCCGCGCCGGCATCGTCATCAACGAGGGCGGCCGGCGCGCCTCCTCGTCGACTCCTCCTCCGCGCTTCTTCGTCAAGCCAAAGACGGAGCCGGGGCTCACGCCGTTGAAGGCGGAGCCGGGTCTCCCCGCCATGAAGACGGAGCACGGCGAGGTCGAGCTCGACGACGACGCGACCCTTGAATGGGCACGCCAGGACTCCCTGAAGATGGCGAGGGAGCGCCAGTGCGCCGCCCAGTGGCGCTTCGCGGAGCGCTGACGGGGCCGCGACGAAGGAGGAGTCGTCGTCATCGACGACAGCGACGACGACGACGCGCCGCCGCCGCCACCAGTCCGCCATGGCGACGCCGGGTCCAGCAGGGGCGCCCGCGTCAAGGAGGAGAAGGCCGACGATGGCGACGGCAGTGAGGATGGCGGTGACGACGGCGACTACTCGGCGTTCAGCCAGTTTCTTTTTTAGATTAGTTTATATATTTGCTATGTAATGAAAATCTGCGAATTTTGTCGAAATACATGCCCAAGTTGGCCGAAATTTGTTGTGTTTAGCCGAACTTCGCCGAACTTTGCCAAAATTTGATATATACTTTTATTTTTTGAACGCGCCTGGGGGCGGCCCTGGGGCCGGCAGCTGAGGACCAACTCGCCCCCAGGCCCAATTTTTACGCCGGCTCACCCCCAGGCGGCGATTTTAGGCGCCCTCTGGGGGGCCAACGGCTGAAGATGCTCTAAGCTGTAAAAAACGTCATTGCTTCGTGTCATTATTTGGGTATTATTATTGGAGCATGATCATCCTAGATTGAGCTGATTTGATTTCGTTCGTGCGTGCGTGCATTACCCTCCCCCCGCTCTCTTCTTAAGTGGAGGCATAAGATTTGCCTCATATATTAATTAAGAGGAGAATAGAATCTTACAAACCTCCCATACAACACCGCACGACAATATAATTTCCCATAGTTTCTTTGCATCCCGGCGACCCACAGCCTCGCCTCCGCAAATATGATGTTGAGGATGATCGGGGCGGCGCAATCTTGTGTCGGAAGACATGGGCATTCCTTTCATTTCAAATTGCCCAAAAGACAAGCATGATGAGAGAGGTCATGGCCTTGCGTGATGGAATATCCATGCTGGTTGTACTATCCCACCACTCTTCAACGGATCCCGCCAAGTGCCATGAAGATTTATCCACATGTACGGGACCAAGTTTCGCAACCACCATGCTCATAGTCTAATGGTGTACCGACACTTCCAGAAGATATGTGGCCTGGCTTGGGCTCTCGTTTGCAAAGCTGGCATAAATCACAATTTCCCCATCCTTGTTTGTCAAGTCTGTCGGCAGTACAAATTCTATCTTGAAGGTCCAACCAAGCAAAAAAAATCTGACCTTCGGTGGTGCCCAGTTCTTCCATATGATTCGAGGACTGAAGGTGAGTGCGCGGCTTCAATCAAAATGGGTGAGGAAAAGGATCTTCCAACCAGAGAAAACAGGGAAAGGAAAGTGATGGGTAGGACTGGGCTGTCAAAACAAACTGGGCTACATGGTTGATGCCTCCTTTTTTCTGAGGCAATGGTTGATGCCTCCTGGGTCGCACGCCGCAGGCCATGTTACTTGCGGCCTTCGATGATGGGCTTGAGTTTTTCTACTAGGCTTTAGAGGACTCGGGCCTTGGGGAAGACTAGCCCAACATCCGACCGGCAATGACCCCGATTCCCAGCAGCGTGCGACTGCCGTCCTGACCCACGCAGAAAAGAGTCACTAGCATGCGCCCTTGGCGAAAGTGATGTTGCCCGAGAAGCCCTCGGTTCGCCAGAGGAGAGTCAAAATTGGAATAGCGGTGGTCACCGGCGAGGTTTGTTCGTGCGTGAAGCCAAAGCGGGGCGCTATTTGCTTGAGAGGACCAAGTAAGTATCCTCTATGCGCCTCTCTTTTCGATTGTTAATCAATCTGGGTGCTACAAATTGGCAAATATCATCACCATTTTTAGATGGGTATACACTTTATGCATCTCGATTCTGAAATTTTAGGACCACAATTGGATCCCCAAAATCGCACTGGGTTCGGGGTCAAACATATTTCCGACCCCACTGAAATATGTGAAATTTCACTGAAATTTCGTTGAAATTTTTAACCCTGGTTGAGGATTTGAAGCCTTAACCCAGGCTCGTAGTACCTGAGGTACGGGATGCCATCGGTGCAGTGGACCTAGAAATCAAGCTCTTGGCACCTGCTCTCATGCGACCCCGAGGAGATGCCAAACGGGGATGAGACAGTCAGGTTGCCACATTGCTTAGGCTCGCAGTATGCTTGTGCTTGCATGCCTGGTCTAATTGCTGCGATGCAAACGAAACATACACATAGAGGCAGCAACAAACTGGTTGGAGACATCTGAGATCTGGCGATGAATTGCGTAGATGATATACCAATACGAATAAACGGAGGAATCATGCTGTACACTTGATTTTTTTTTGCACAATTCACAGACGGAGATTGAATCCAGCCAGACATGCATGTAATGAGAAGGGCACTAGCCGCTGGATTTGCACGTCGTGCACAGAGCGGGCATAAATATCGGGAAAGGAGTAGTTTCGTAAATGGACGCGAGGAGGGGAAACAAAGGACTTTGAGGGATTTTGATTATTCAGCGGAAGATGGAACTTTGAGAAGAGAAAACAAGTCGTCCAGCTAGCAGAGTGAAAGGGAGGTATAAGAGGAGTCTCTCAGCCAAAGGGAGTGCGATGCGATGTAACTGCGGCCAGTAGACTAAAGCTTGACAGTGGAAAAAGGGAATTCATTACTTGTTGAAAACTTTGTCGTTTTGTGTGGAATATAACTCATGTCGGTCTTTCTATAGTTTTTCATTCTTTTTTTCCACAACATATATAAACCAGTCAATTCCGTTCACCCCTCGACGGGCTCTTTGCTGTATATTTTGGGGCTGGGAATTTACATCTTCCTCTAGGATCTTTATCGGCCTACAAAACTAAAGTATGTGAACTGTAAGGCAACAAATTTGGAACAGCGGCAACGGCAAGCTAATTGGGACATTGGAACGGTACAATATAGATATGGTGACTGAATTGCGTGGACGATGTACATCGGAATGGTAGGAGATAAGATATGGTGACTGAATTGTTTGGGCGATGTATGCAAAGACAAATACAGTGGAGGGAGGGCAAGTAGAGTCTGACGGAATTGACTGGTTAAGAAATGATTTTTCATAAGAAGAATAACAGTTCAGTGGAACCCAAGGGACAAGTCTTAGACCATTGAGGGTGATGCGATGTGACTGCCGATTGTGGACTAAAGATGGACTATCTGTGCTTGCAGAGCGGTGCCATGGTACTTTCCTGTTCTATATTTCTCTCAGCATTTTGCTTTTAAGAATTGGTATTTCTAGTTTCTTGCATGCTAACTTGTTAGTAGTAAAGCTTTTCGAATCACGAGTGCCAGTAGACATTTAGTTAGTCGTAGTTGAGCTATTACCGTGGATAATTAGGTCAACACTTCAAAGCAAAGAGAAGGGGTGAGAAAGAAGGTGCTGATTTTTAGAACTAGCTTATAGAAGTTGCCCATTGAAGATGCTCTTATCAAGCCATAAGTAAGTTTGATTAGAGAAAGCAATCTGACGAGTGCGCTTACCCCTAACATATAGCAGTTGCCATGTCAGGTGGAAGCCATCAAAAACTATTTCTGTGATTGTGTCAACCATTTTTAGCTATACACAACAAACCTCCCCAAACCATACCAACAATTTTCGAAATTATATGAAACATTTTTTACGATCTCAAAATAATTTCTAAATATCATTTCATTAAAGAGATTTTTCTGATAATAATTTTACTAATGCAAATCATGAGCAGCAGTTTTTGGAGGCCTGGAGTAAGTTCAGCTTGCCTCTATCAACGACTCGCAAGCTGAGTTCCTCGTAAGAGATATCGATGATAGCAAAGCCAAAACCCGAGGTTATAGAGCTGCATAGAACTGGAGTGTTGCTAGAGCCAGTGACCTCAAGGTCTGAGGAACCACATGGTCTTCCCGTCTCCGTGTCAGCGAGCCATAATGGGACGAAGGTGGTCAGGTTCCCGCATGTCTTGGGAGAGCCCATGCCGCCTTCTCCTTGCTGCTCTCAGCCGCCACGAGCATCAGCGGCAGCCACCAAACCACGACGGTCAGACCGTTGGAGACGAAGTCCAAAGGAATCGACTGGTTCAGCAACGATTTTTCAGAGGAAAATAAACCAGTTCAGCAGAACCCAAAGGGGCAGGCTTGACCAAGGAGGTGCTGTAGTTGCGGACCGTGGACTAAGGGGGTGTTTGGTTCCAGGGACTTTTTTATGTTGAAACTAAAAAAAGTCCCTAACAAACCAAACAGGATGGGACTTTTTTAGGATTTTTTGCTAAAAGTCCTTAGAAGCACCTCATTGAGAGTCTTTTTCAAAAAGTCCTAGGACTAGAAAAAGTCCTAGGACTAGAGAACCAAACACCACCCAAGGATCTGAACGTGTGTGCTCGCAGACAGCAGCGCTGTGGTAGGTTCCTGTCCTATATTTCTCTTTCAGCGTTTTAGGTCTAAGAATTGGTAATTCAAGTTTCTTGACATGATAGCTTGTTAGTACTACTAATGCAAATCATGTGCACCTGTTGGTTTTAGCTATTACCAGTAACAAGGGAGTGACATGATTGGTTTGCTTGGTTCGGTACGAGCTATCCAAATAAAGGCACCACACGTCCTAGCTTAGCTACCAACTTAGATTAAGAGATGATTCGGTGGGTGAACTTACCTGCAGGTACATGCGTCGTGAGAGGTTGTGGCGGATCCCATGTCAAGAGGAAGCCATCTTTGATGAGCTGCTCGTAGTCGGTCGGATTTGTGAATGTCTCGCCCGCGGACGAGCCATGCATCGGCACGACGATAGAATTGCAGCCCTCCAAAGCATAGCCAGAGTAGTTCCCGATGGTGTCGTAAGAGCATCTTCAACAGGCGCTCAAAAACTGGGACGCATGCAAAAATCTGAGTTTTTTGGGTGCCGGACAGCTCCAACAGAAGCTGTAAAACAGTGCGCGCACAAAAAAGGGTTGGGCGCGCATTGAAAAACGCTATCAAAGACTGCAAATTTGTGCTACGGTGGCGCGCTAAAATTATTTAGGGCGCGAAATTTTTGTGCGCCTATTAGAGATGCTCTAACGCACCCCGCGCGAATAAACGCATTGCTCGCATTCACGCACCTCATATTCGTCTCATGCACCAGCTCTTTTTCCCGGCGTGCCGTAGCCGCCGCCGCGGCCTCCTCCGTGCAGTTATAGAAGATGACGTTCTGGTTGATGGGGTCAATCCGAAACGTACGACAGGCATGTGTTCCAGATCGGCAGGCATATGTTGGAGGCGTCGTGCAATAGTTCCAGATCGGCAGGCATGTGTTCCAAATCAACGACGTGTAAGCTGCGTTCTTCGTACGAGATGTTGGAGATTGAAAAGCCGGGCATGAAGGGCACAAAGCTCCGTAGAACAGGATAACCATTGTTCAAGCATGTCAGCTCGAAGTCCGGGGGTCCAGGCGAACCACATGATCTTCCCGTCTCCTAATCAGTGAGCCAAAATGGGTCGGAGACGGCGACGTTGCCGCACCTGGCCGAGCAGCCACTCCCTTGCTGCTCGTCAGCCGCCGTTACCGCAAGCATCAGCGGTAGACACCAGGCCCAGACAAAGATCATGAACCAGCCATGCATAGCGGCGTAGGAATTGGAATCTGTAGGTGTAAGGCTGTGGGGAGATTGATCTAAGAGAGAACACTAGCCAGAGAATGAATGGTAGCCTATATGGGCAGTGCTAGTAAATCCACACGTCGTGGGAGGACGAAAAGACTTTGACTGTTCTTCAAAAGACTTTGACTGGTCGAGTAATCAACATTTCTAAGAGATCCAGGGGACCAATGATGTGACCGCCCATAGTTATTTTTTCGGAAACGATAACACCCGAACGACCAGTTTTTCAAGATCTCGGCCCGAACGCTCTTTGGGACGTCAGATCTCTGCACGAATCACGGAGCATGTTTTTTGCCTCGTCAGCTTTCGGATCACGGCCCGAACGCCTTCCCTCACCCTGTCACCACTCGTTCCCCTCATCTTATCTTCTTCCCCATGTTGGTGGCCTACGGCGGCATGGCGTCCATGGCCTTCGGCCTGGGGTCAGCGACCATGGAGGCCTCCGGGCCTCCAACGCGGGCGGCGCGGTGGCGCTCTCGCTTGTCGGCGACGACGAGCACCAGGCTGCCGATTTCCAAGTCCACGCCGACCGGTCCCGCAGCCACGTCCGAGCTGCCGCTCGGCTCCAACCCTTGCAGTCGATGCTTTTCGCCGCCGCACACTGGTGAGGCCAGCGCACGCCCCTCCTACTTTTCTTCTTCTGTTGGTTCCTACCCTCCATAGCCAGCGACGGGTAAGCTTTAGGAGGAGGAATCGTCCACGGCGAACGGTGTACGCATGTGATTTTTTTTGCAATTTAAATGCACACAGTAGGCCGATGGCGACATATGATTGTAGATGGGGCATGGCAACTCCAGTATAAGTTTTATTCAATCCCATGGCAATTTTTGACACTAATTTGTGTCCCTCAATCATGGCAGTTTTGCAAACAATCACATGGCCAGTTGTTTGGATAGAACAAAAAAAAAGATTTCTACAATAAAATATGGCAAATTTGCCATGTCTATATGGACCATGGTAACTTACAATTGAAGAAAAATGGTGGTATCTATTTGAAAGATGGCAAGTTTGCCATGATTCAAAAACTTTCAGATTTTGCCATGTTTTAGTAATCGTTTTGTCATGACAATCTTAGAGTTCTATAAAACATGGCAAAAAGTTAGTCATGATACTTGAGTTAAACTTGCAATGTAAAATCTATAAATAAAACTGTCATTTATGTAAACAAATATAGCCGTGATATGACAAAAGAATTTTTCCATGGTACTTAACTTAAACTTGCCATGGTCCATCAATTAATTTTGCCATGTTAGAGATAAAAACTAAAATATTTTTGAAGAAAATGGTGGCAAACTATTTAAAGGATGGCAAGATTGCCATGTTGTAGAAACTTTCAGAATTTTTGCCATGGAAAATTTACCTATATTGACGTGGCAAATATATCAGATGGACCATGGCAAAAAAAAAGCAAAATTTCCCGTTGTAATTAAAAGTGAAATTGCTGTGGCGAAAATGGAGTGAAATTTGCCATGGCAAAAAATAGTAAGAACTTTGCCATGATGTGTGAATTGCCATGATCCATAATTTTTTTTTGCCATGGTAGAGAATGATAATGAATGTCATGTTGTACAGATCTATTTCATGCTTCGGCCTATATTAAAAAAGTGAAAATTGCCATGGCGAAAACAGAGTAAAAATTGCCATGTCATTAAAAGTAAAATTTGCAATGGCAAAATTCAGGTCTTTCAAAACATTTTTTTCAAATTATTTAAAAAATAATGCTCTCATGGAACATGGAAAATTTAGTGTATGGGCATGGCAATCTTTTGCTCACACATCA
Organism: Triticum aestivum; assembly: GCF_018294505.1. Lineage (NCBI taxonomy): Eukaryota > Viridiplantae > Streptophyta > Magnoliopsida > Poales > Poaceae > Triticum > Triticum aestivum. The sequence continues at coordinate 18,784,377 of NC_057802.1, read as the reverse complement.
TGGCAAATCTACTTCACACATCATGGCATGTTTAGTTATTACATCATGGAAATTTTTATTCCATTTTATCTACCATGGAATTTTTATATTGGATCATGGCAATTTTGCCATGGCAAAATTTCCATCTTTCAAAACAATTTTTCAAAATTGTTTAAAAAAATAATGCTCTCATGCAACACGGCAAATTTAGTGTATCGGCATGGCTATTTTTGTCCTCACATCATGGCAAATCTACATCACACATCATGTTAAATTTAGTTATTACATCATGGAAATTTTTATTCCATTTTATCTACTATGAAAGTGTTTATATTGGATCATGGCAATTTTGCCATGCCATCTTTAAAAAAAATCAAATTGTTTTAAAAAAATTATGCTCTCATGACAATTTTTGTTCTGACATCATGGCAAATCTACTTCACACATCATGGAAAATTTAGTTATTATATCATGGCAATTTTTATTCCATTCTATCTACCATGGAATTTTTTTCACCATCATGTCATTGAATATGTCATGTGATTTGTTCAATGTCACATTAATATTTTCAAATTTCTTTGTACCAAAACTTCTGCCATACCATTGTTTTTGCCATGCCTGCTTGCACTATGTTTTTTTCTCTGTTTTTTGCCATTAGTTTATTAGCCACACGACAAAACTTCAAGTTTTATTAGACCGTGGATGGTATGTATGTATCGCAGACATGACAAATTTATTATTTTGTCAATGGCAGTTTATTTGTATGCCATGACTTCTTAGGAAGGACAAGCACACCCAGCGGCCATCGATACATTATAGTACTGTGCAATAAAATCTAGAACATGTTCTGTGGAAACTCGCAGACACATGATAGATCCAAGAGGGAAGCGCATTCCTGATCTCAAACTCGAAACAACAAAAGGCACCTAAATCGGTGTCCTTTCTTCTAAGAGTATCAGAGGTACATAGGTACTCCCAGTGCATGCGAGGGGGGCTTTAATTAGTCCTGATTGAGCTATACCGTGGATAACAGTTCAACGCTTCAAAGCAAAGAGAGGGGATGTGGGAGAAGAAAAAGAAGATCATGATTTGATTCCTAAAGCTAAGAAGCTTATAGAAGTTGCTCATTAAAGACGCTCTTCTCAAAACGATAAATAAGTTTGATAGAAAAGAAAAACAATTTGACGAGTGATATTACCACCAGCAGGTGTCCTCTACTCTCCCATGTCAAGAGGATTTTTTGACGATTGAACTTACTACAAAGCATTGTTTAAAGATAATTTGGCAGGTGAACTTACGTGCAGGTGCAGGAGTAGGGAGAGGGAGATCCCATGTCAAGAGGAAGCCATCGCTGATGAGCCGCTCGTAATCGCTCCTGTTCGCCTCGCCGAACGAGCCCATCACCGGCATGACGATAGCATCACAGCCCTCCAAAGCATAGTCGGCGTAGTCCCCGATTGCATCATAACGCACTCCCGAGCGAACAAATGTGTTACTCGTGTTCACACATCTCATCTCCGCCAGCGCCCGGCCCTGATGCGCCATCGTCTTGGTGCAGTTATAGAAGATGAGGTTCATGTTGGCTGGGTTGACCTTAAACGGAAGTGCCAGTTTGCCAGAGGTGTTCCATCTCGGGAAATGGCAGCTCTTCGAGACGTTGAAGTCTTCTTCTATCTTTACATCAACGACATGCATACTGCGTTCCTCGTAGGAGACGTCCATGATCGTAAAGTCATTGAATCCAGAGCTCCGTAGAACAGGAACACTGCCGTCGATGCAACTGACCTCAAAATCCAAGGGACCACACGATCTTGTAGTCTCCATGTCGGGGAGCCAGAATGGGTAGGAGATGGTGAGATTGCCGCAGCTGTTTGCCGAGCAGCCACCCCTTTGCTGCTCCTCAGCCGCCAGAATGAGCACGAAGCAGCGACCAAACCCAGAAGAAGGCTAAGAACCAGCAGCCCGTAGCCATAGGAGAATAAGCCTTGGAAATTTGTTGCAGCAACAAACAGAGGGGCAAACGGAATTAGTGACCTTGCCTGGTTACGAATGAATGATACTATATGGACGGAGCAGTTGAGTCTTTGGCAATCGTCATACGCCAATGCATATTACCCAGTTGACGGGGCGAGGAAAGACCTTGGACAAATTATTAGTGGGTGGGCGCAGATCAAGTGGGTGCAGGACTTTTCAGACAAGTGGATATTGTGGACAATGTTTTAAATAGCGGGCTATTGTCAAATAGCGGCGGAGGTCAAAATCAGCTATAGCGGAGCTATGACGGGCTATAGCAGGCTATAGCGGGCTATTTGTACATAGGATTATTTAGCGGCACCTTGCTGAAAAGGCTATATAGCGGGCTATAGCGGAGCTATAGCCGGCTATTTAAAACATTGATTATGGAATGGTCTTGAATAGCCTCAGTCTTGGTGCCGTGAACTGCGGGGCAGATGCATATATACTTCCGTCACCTCGAAGTAAGGCGTGGCTCTAGGTAGGCCGCCGAACTAGAACAGCTACTCAATGGCGACGTACATCACACGCCTTGGGCGCGCAAGTCGCCACGGCTGCCGCCGCCGTCGTCGTGTGGTGCAGCAGTACGAAGCTTTGCCAGGACGTAGAGGAGTGCTCGTAGCAACGAGGGGTGCATGGCGACGTACATTGCGTGTTGCGTACATTGCGTGGAAGAACACACGGATGGTGTTTGGGTGTCGCGCTGTCACTTTATTTCGTGGACTTGTCTATGTTTCCGTGTGTGAGACTACTGGGTTTGTTTTTACTTTTTTTTTTGCGGGTGAGTTTGTTTTTACTTTGTGCGTGAGTGTTGGTTAGCTACCACCGGAGTGATGCTACACGTACACCTACGGGCAACCTGCCGCAACTTTGTGGTTTCTCACATATGATCATGGAGATTGACTGCTTGGAGCTAGTTAATCTATGAAAATCGTGCAGCAACACTCGATCAGTTGCAGCGCCTATCTTGGACGAATTAGAGGAAATCGGTGATACCTTTGCTTCACTTTCTGTTACTCATGTCAATAGGGAAGTTAATATTCCGGCGCATCAGTGTGCTCGTCTAGCCAACACACTTGATGCCACCGAGAGTTGGCTTGATGCAAGCCCTGAGTTTCTGTTTTCTTGCCTGCGGGCGGATTGTAACACTATGAACTTACGTTAATAAAGTTCCTGAATTCGACACAAAAAAAAGAGGAGGGGAACGGACGGTTAATTATTTTTTACATCATAATACGTGTCTCATTCATATGATAAAAATCAAAATACAAGTCACATAAGGACCGACATGACAAAACTGAAAAGATAGCGGAACATCTCTGAGTTTGACACCAACGTCTAGCACTTGCCTCCGGCACCACCACAACAGCCACCGAAGAATAGAATGACGGATCACCTCCTCACCCGAGCTCGGCGCGGCAACATCGCTGATATGCAGCTTTGCGGACCTTCAAGGTGGCTCCCGAAAAGTGAAGCCATTGCCGTTGAACGAATAAGACCGGGGCAATACCCCGGACACGGCATCGAACTCCTGGTCTGGCACCCCACCACGACTAAGACGCCGACGGAGGAGACCACACCTGCCATCCATCAACCATGAACCCAGCACACATTCCTTGTTGCAGATGTCGTCGATGCAGACCACAATCTGCAACCGCTCCTGGACTACCTCTCAAGCTCCGCGCCAACGCTGGAGCAGACGTCGTCGCAACGGAGGAGCCCGAGGACACATGTCCACCACGAGGATGTGGCCGTCCCACATCATCCTTGCTTGAAAATACTGGATTTCAAATACACCCCCATCGATAGGACCAATCGTCTCATCGGACTAGGATCTGAAGAAATTTTATTCAGCGCCGCCATCGCCGCCAGCGAAGCCAAGACGATGAGCAACCTAAAATACTAAGCTACTTTCGCCTAAAACTATCCACATGTATGGATCCACGACCCCGCTCACCAACGACGACCGAGGTCATCGGCGGAGGGGATCCGCCGGGGAACGGGGAAGGAGCGCGAGTCCCTGGCAGCGGAAAGCTAGATCGCTTTTTCTGTCTTGGGAGGAAGATAGGAAAACAACAGACAGTTAATTAGACGAGTAAAACCATGACAAGTCAGCACGTAACATCAATACATACAAATCTATATTTATGTCTAGCATATTTAGCTAGCGCCATCCTCTACGTGATTTTTGCGTTGCATTGCCAGATATATATATAAAGAATGACAATGATAGGGGCTGTGCAACTTGGAAAAGATTGACTTCAATCAAAACTAAAGAGTTTCGGGAACATTTGTTTTATCACGCACCCATCTAGTTAAGAGATTTTTTTACGGTACATCATACTACTCAAAATAGTGGGTAGTATTTAGTTGATCCAACGGTTAGTATGTAGGGTATATTGGTATATTTAGTTGATCCTTGCATGGCCGCATTGCTCTAGGCCGACTTGGGTGGCGATCCAGGCCATAGCCAGTTGTCTCCTCCTCTTGTTGTCGCCGATGGACAAAAGGTCAACGCCTATGTGGTTATGACCACTAGTAGAAAACAGGGCTTTGGTTCAGACTATATCAGTGCATTAGTCTTCGTGGGTGCATTAGTCCCGGTTCGTGAGGCCAGGACGCAAGCCGGGCCACGGCAGGCATCAGTCCCGGTTCGTCTGACCCCTTTAAGTCTCGGTTCTAGACAAGAATCAGGACTAATGACCCTCGCACCTGGCGCAGCCCCTTTATCGGGACTAAAGGTCCTCGCTCCTGGCGCAACCCCTTTAGTCCCGGTTGGTGGCTGGAACCGGGACACAAGGTCAGTTTTCTGTCCCGGTTCTAGCCACAAACCGGGACTAAAGAGATGCCTATATATATGCTCGCCCCTGCCCGCTCACTCCTCTGTTTTTTGGTCGGCCGGCGTGTGGGAGTTGTGTGCTGCTCTGCTCTCACCTCCTATGCACATGCGGTGTTCGATGAAATGCCCGAGCCACATTTAAGCTTTCTCCTCTCCAAGATCGACCTCCAAGCTCCATTTTCCCCAAGATTTGTCTAGATTTGGCGGTGCACCAACTACACAAGTGTTCTAAAGGGTTAGCAACTTCATCCTTTCATCTCTCACTGCTAGTTTAGCTCATTTCAAATGCTCTAGAAGTAGAGTGGTTTGTGGGTTTTAGTGTACGAGTTTACGTGGGAATTCTTTTAATTCAGATGCACAATTTGAGCTTAAATTAACTTCTTAGAGTCTGCACATGTGTAGGGTGCCGTCCCGTTCCCATCCTCACCGTCATCGATTGCCCGCGCTGATCTCATCGTCGGCACCACCGTGGTGAGCCTCTTGTTCTTATCTTCTTTAAAAAAAATAATTCTTAATTTTATGATGCAGATAGCTACTTGTATAATTTTCTTACTTTTTATTATTGTTTGTTATTATATAGTGCCATGGTTTTGGTATCCGCCCCCGTCGGCCCTCGATCGGTCTATGATTCGGATGTGATATATTATCTTTTATAACTATTTGTTTTGTTTAGTGTTTATGACAATTATGCCGACCAACGTGACATAGATGTTTTTATCAAGGAGGTATGTGAACCAGAAATTTCAACCGACCCTGTTGTCGAGTGGTTAAATTTGGTTGAAAAAGAAAATAAATATTTGAAAGAACAATTGAAAAGAATTGAAAAGGAGAAGATGAAATTGGAGTTGCATGTTATCGATGTCGTCGATAATCACAAGATCCAGATGGATGCAATGCGCGTGAAGATTAGCCAGATTAGAAAATATGCTATTGATAATGAGGATTGGTATCATTATGCTGTCGGATCAATTGTTACCTTAGTTGCAATTTTGATCACATTTATTGTTGCATTTAAATGTTTTACATAGTTGTATATTAGTTTCAATGTATGTTTTAATTAGATGCTCTAGAGAGCTATATGTTGTTCTATGAGAACTATATGTATGAACTTTAAGTATCTATTTTTCAGTAATAACATTTGATCACCACTGTACTTTGATTTTAATGTGATGATGAACTTGTATTAATTTGGTCACTTCTCTATTCATGATATTCTGTAATAGTTTTTTGATACACTTAATTATATAATGCACGCAGATGAACCGACAATGGATGTACAGTGACTGACGCACCTCCGAGTACATTGAGGGCCTGCATAAATTTTTCGAAGTGCCTGAGGCAAACAAGTAGAATGGTTTTATGCATTGTCCATGTATTGTCTGTGAGAATACGAAGGATTACTCTAACTCGAAAACCCTTCACTTGCACTTGCTTGAGAAGGGCTTAATGCTACACTATAATGTTTGGACCAAGCACGGAGAAAGAGGGATTATGATGAAAGACAACGAAGAAGAAGAGGATGATGACAACTATCCTATATTCCCTGAATACGGTGATACTGCAACGGGGGAAGCTTCAATCAAGAGGCACCAGACAATGTGCCCGATGACGATCTTCGCCGTGTCATTGTTGATGCACAGAGAGAATGCGAAAGTGAAAGGGAGAAGTTGAAATTTGATCGCATGTTAGAGGATCACAAAAAAGGGTTGTACCAAAATTACAAAGATAACAACACAAAACTCGGTACCACACCGAAATTGCTGCAATAGAAGGCAGACAATGGTGTATCTGACAAGGGATTTGGCACGCTACTGAAAATAATGAGGAAGAAGCTTCCAAAGGATAATGAATTGCCCGACAGTACGTACGAAGCAAAGAAGGTTCTCTTCCCTCTAGGATTGGAGGTGCAGAAGATACATGCATGCCCTAACGATTGCATCCTCTACATCGGTGAGTACGAGGAATTGAACGCATGCCCGGTATGCTGTGCATTGTGGTATAAGATCAGACGAGATGACCCTGGCGATGTTGAGGGCGAGCGCCCCAGGAAGAGGGTTCCTGCCAAGGTGATGTGGTATTCTCTTATAATACCATGGTTGAAACATTTGTTCAGAAACAAAGAGCATGCCAAGTTGTTGTGATGGCACAAAGAAGACCGTAAGAAAGACGGGAAGTTGAGAGCACCCGCTGACGGGTCGCAGTGGAGAAAATCGAGAGAAAGTGGGGGGACTTTGCAGGTGACGCAAGGAACGTATGGTTTTGTTTAAGTGCAGATGGCGTTAATGCTTTTGGGGAGCAAAGCAACAATCCCAGGAACCACCCACGAACAGTCCCTCAAACTGAAGTCTGAAAGCACGACCTGTCTACTTGGTTGCAAGCGTGCGGCCTTCGCGATCCGGCAACCCTTCGCCGTCGAGAGCTAATCATTGCTGAAAAATTAGAGGGAGGAGATTACAACCACATGCAGAATCTAATTATGAGAATTATAGGATTAGTCCAGCTCTAATTAGTCAACTAGCACCAACTAGAATTAGAACGAGAAAACTAGAGGAGGCTCCATATCTTGTGTGTTCAAAAGAGCATAAATCCTCAAGTATATATAGGTTAGAGGAGAGAGAGGGCTGACAAGAGGAGGAGAAGGACTCCCCTCCCCTTGTGTCGGCCAAAGAGGGAAGGTGAGTCCCCCCCTTCCCCAATTCGGCCTCCTTCTATAGGGGGAGGGGGCGCCTCCCCACTTGGGCCTTTGTGGCCCAAGTTGCCTTCCTCCACTTGGCCTTTTTAGGCCAACTGATATTAAATTAAATATAAAATTGTTCTAAATACTTTCAGACCATTATATATTTAATTTAACATCCTTGGAAACATTTTTCACCTATATATATATTTATTTATTTATTTATTTATTTATTTATTTATTTATCAGTAATACCCGATATTACCCGATACTCTCTGAAACCCTTGGAGTGACCCCGAAACTCTTCCGGATCCTCCCAGAACTATTCCGAATATTAATGAAGCAATTCCAAAAATATATCCTCATCACTCCCATCCTACTAACACTTAGCAGACTGTGATTTCCTTAAGCTTGTGACCCCATAGGTTCGATAATTCATAGACATGAACAAAACCTTTCGTTCAATGACCAACAGCTGGACCGTGGACGTCCATATCGATCCCTATGAGCACATGAATGACTTTTGAGTGAACCTATGGTTACCATGTGATGTTCCCTTTCCTTCACGATACTTCACAAAACCCAGGACGCATCGGTATCCTACTGAGTCATCACTATGCTCATTACACTACACGAATCAGCTACACGGCGGACGGCAAAGGCATGAACGGCGGACGGCAAAAGGCTCCGGCAAAGTAGGCTACGGTAAACAGCTACTTTGTCGTCTGCTTCCTGGCGGCTGACGGCAAAGGCCCTTTGCCGTCTGCCGCGGACGGCAAAGAGAGCGGACGGCAATAATTGTGCTCTCAGTCCGTTAAGTGGCTAACGGCAGGCCTTTGCCGTCCGCCGCGGACGGCAAACTTTCTAGTGTCTTTGCCGTCCGCCGTATGATGTCATCTACACGTCACTACATGGCAGGCCTTTGCCGTCCGCCGCTGATGGCAAACTCGTTTACTCTTTGCCGTCTGCCACTGTAGGCAAACTGACCAAATGGGTCAGCTCCCAGGAAGCACAGCTGGATGCCACGTGTCTTCTTTGCCGTCCGCGGCAGACGGCAAAGAGCCCGTTGCCGTCGGTGGCAGACGGCAAAGAGCCTGCATATTGGCTCTTTTTTCTTTTTTTATTAAATCCAACAATTTTCACAGCAAATATATATGACATATATAGATATATTTCACAAGGCAATTACAGAGCAAACATATAAGATATCCAACACATAACTTCATCATACATGCATAGTTCCATCCAACCAAATATATTACATGCATAGTTCCATCATACATAGCAAGTTCAACATAGAGGCATCCAACCATATATATTACAATAGTTTCATCCAACGATACATGCATAGTTCAACGATACAAAAGAAACAGAGAAAGGGATAAGGAGCACTCCATCTATGCAAGCTTTCGTCAAGTGAATGAAATCTGCAAAATGAAAAATAAGAAAGTTAGAAATAGGTGACTAGAATAAGAAGACTGGAACAAGAAGAGTAGAACAAGAAGAAGACTAGAACAAGAAGAGTAGAACAAGAAGAAGACTAGAACAAGAAGAGTATGTCATTTATGAGCTAACTTACGTGAAATGGATCATATATGAGCTAACTAAGTTGAAATGGGTCGTTTATGAGCTAGCTAAGGTGAAATGGATCATTTATGAGCTAACTTAGTTGAAATGGGTCGTTTATGAGCTAACTAAGGTCAAATGGATCGTTTTTTAGGTAACTAAGGTGAAATGGATCGTTTTTTAGCTCACTTAGGTGAAATGGATCATTTATGAGCTAACTTAGTTGAAATGGATCGTTTTTTAGCTAACTTAGGTGAAATGGATCATTTATGAGCTAATTTAGTTGAAATGGATCTTTTTGAGCTAACTTAGGTGAAATGGATCATTTAAGAGCTAATTTAGGTGAAATGGATCTTTTTTAGCTAACTTGGTGAAATGGATCGTTTATGAGCTAAATTAGTTGAAATGGATCGTTTATGAGATAACCTAGGTAAGATGTGTCATTTTGGAGTTAACCTAGGTGAAATGGGTCATTTTAAAGCTAACGTAGGTAAAATGGATCATTTAGGAGCTAATCTAGGTAAAATGGGTCATTTTTTAGCTCACTTGGATGAACTGGATCATTTATAAGCTAACCTAGGTAAAATGGGTCATTTTAGAGCTAACTTAGGTAGAATGGATCGTTTATGAGCTAACTAAGCTAATTATGCAATTTTTGACATAAGTAAGCTAAGTACAGATCGTTTTAGAGCTAACTTAGGTAAAATGGATGGTTTTGGAGGTCAGTAAGCTTATTAAGTCATTTTGGAGGAGAAGAAGCTAAGTCTAGGTCATTATGGTAAGCATTGGAGGAAATAAAGCTAAGTCTAGGTCTTTATGCATGTGTTAAGCAAAACACTAGATAAACTTACCAAGATCCAGGAGGTGTAGGAGCGGGCTGGCTCGTGTCGGTAGCTGGAGAAGGATCGTGCGATGCTTGTCTGGAGTTACGCTGCACCAAAGATCATTTCCAATGTCTTGTTAGCATGATGACACTCAAATGTTAAGACTAGCAAGTAATGTCCATTCAAATTAAACTCACCATGGCCCCAGGAGCAATCACTGGCATCGGCGGAGCGGTCTGACCGGTCTTCTCGCACATAGACTGCACATTTGGTTTTGACGACTCAGTCATACTAGTTAGTAATGAGAAAAACACTACATGAATGTTTTGCCTAATCTACAGAAGAAACTTACCACAAGGAGCTCGTACATGGCCCTTGCCTGCATGTCATTCCGTGCCCTCTCCTCCTCCATCATCTTTGTCGTCCTCTCCTCCAACTCCCGCTGCCTCTCCGCCGCCTCCGCCAGAAGTTTCTCCGTTCTATCTCTCTCACTCTATATAGCAGCCTGCAACACCACTCACATGACCATTTGTAATCATTGATGGAAGCGCACACAATGTAATGGAGAAAGATAACTGAGTACCTATCACTAACCTTGATGGCGAGTTGCACTGGCCGTTCACGAGGCCTTATCTCAGGAGCGGAGCTCGACTGGCGCGCCTTGATCTCCGGGAGAGTGCTAGGACAACGGATAAGTCCATCTCCAATGGCTATGGAGCCATGGGACCTCCCGCCACCAGATATCATCACCAGCTCTGGATCAATGGGACCCTGGCTCGGGTTAAAGTCCTCCCCTTTCCTCGCCTTCCCCTCATCTCTATATCTCACGAGCTTGTTGTGGGAGGAGATGTTGGTGAAGTTGTTTGCATCATCGAGGTCAGACTGAGAGAAAGCCTTGACTTTCTTGAAAGAGGCAGTGTGGGCCATGGCATACAGGTCGTACACCTCTGGCACCTTATCCACCTTATTGTGGCGTGCCTGAAAGAGAGAAACAATGTAAATTAGTAATTAAAGGGCTCAAGCTAGCATGATGAATGAATTGCATGAATCATGAAGCAAACCACATACCCAGTTGCGCCCGAACTGATATAAGTTGGAGCTGCCTTGATGGTGTGGCACACCTTCCATTTGGGCACGTTTGTCCTTGGCCTCGTTGTGGAGGGCTAGCCATTCTTTTGAGCACCACTCATCGACCAACACCTCCCAACAATCCATCCGATCCGCACACCATCTCGGAGGCGCCTAAGTTAGCAAATAGAAACTTGAGCGCTACGGCTAAGAATTACTAAATGAAGGAACTTAAGTAGAAGGCCTTAAGAATTACCTTCATGTACTGCTCCTTACTCAGGAACTTATCGCGGCACGCCGGCTTGGTCTTCTTGATACCACGCAAGGCGTAGTAGTCTCGAACAGCCTGCACCCGAGCCTCGTGCCGTAAGTTCTGGAGTAGGCGCTTGCAGACGTTCTCGATAACATGTGCCGCGTCCTCCTCGTATCCCTCCTCACACCTGTAGAATGTCTGCAATCAAATGAGACAATATTGATTAGTACAATTAATAACTAGCTAGTTGAAGATTTTTAAATGTGTAAAGGAGAAATTACCCAGAACTTTCTGATCACCATGTCTGCCCTCGTGTCGCACACGACACCGTCGATAATCTCATCCGGCGGGGCCGGGGCAGCCACGTAGTGCTCCCAGCTCAATCCAAGCTCTGGAAGCCGACCCTCACCAGGCAACGTGACAAACCCCGGGAAGTTTTGCCGGCAAAGAACTCCAAGGACGGAGTTGGGCCGGCGGACACTATGATGGTGGTCCCAACCCCTGCAGCATGACAAGGCCAACGCATTAGTTATTTGAAGAAACGTGAATGCAGAAGGTACAAAAATATTAAATGCACTTACGTACCTCTCCCCATCAGGGAAAATCAACCACCTCTGCTCGCGGGTCGCCGGCACGGACGGGAGCCGTGTAGCACCACGCTGGTAGACGGTGCCCCCCTCCTCCTCAAGATCAGTCGGCTCCCCGCCATCATCAGCATGGCCACTCGGCTCCTCGGGCTGATCCGGCCAGGTACCCCATCCGGACGTGTGCTCCTCCGGGGTCTCGTGGGCCGAACTCTCGTGGGCCGAAGGCCAGTCGACCCGAGGCTCGTGGGCCCAAGACCCGTGGACCGGAGGCTCGTGGACCGGAGTCCGTGTAGCCTCCTCCTCGGACGAGTCCACCCTAGCAGTCACGTGCTCGGGTGAAACAGCTGGGGGTGGCGGCGAGGAAGGCGCCGTAGCAGTCACCCTACCTCCTCTCCCGCGACCACGTGCCCCACCTCCTCTCTTCCTACCTCGTCCCCTGCTGGGCACCGCGGTCGACGAAGAAGGGCCCGGCGGTGTGGCCATACTGTCCAGCAACGCTCGGCGGAGAGGTGCGTCTGGAATGGAAGACCTCAGACCACGCGCCGACGAAGAAGGGGCCTTGGCGCGCTCCCGACCAGCGCCCACCATCTTTCAACACCTGCCATGACAAACAGTAAACGAAATTAGTACAACATAAAAAAAGACCGACATGAATAATAATATGTGTATCACTTAAGTGTATCATCATCAAGTACAACATAAAAAAATTTAATACCTGACACTACTAATAATCTCGATCAGTATCATCAATAAATGCATAATCATCATCATCACTATAATCAATGACGGGCTCATAGGGTTCAGTGGCATCAACATGTGGAAGGCCACCTTGACGTAATCGGTCAAGCAATGACAGGTCATCCGCAGCAGTAACCTCTTCTTGTTCCGGCTCTTCTTGTTCCTCCTCTGGGGTGATGTCGGATTCACTGTCGCTGTCTACTTCAATGTTTTGGGGTGAAGTATAGCGGTTCTTGAAACGCTTTTTGGAAAGACGTGTCTCTTGGAAGAATTCTCCTTCATATGTGTCTGGGTTAATGTGAGGTTCATAATCCTCTTCCTTTGGGGGAGATAGTCTAGCACGTGGCGGCACTTCATAAACGACATCCCAACCTTTCAGATTTGGATTAGTTTGGCAGGCCCACGGTAGATAGAATACTTGGGTCGCCTGTTGAGCCGTAATATAGACATCAGGAACATCTAAATGGGTGCTTTGGTTGATTTCAACTAGCCCTATATGTTCATGAGTCCTTCTAGTCTCCTTCGGCTGAAACCAATAACATTTGAAGACTACGACATTCGGTGGGTTTTCACCATAGAATAGAAGTTCATAAATTGCTTCAACTCTCCCATAATACTCGGTACCTCCTTCGCCGATAGCAGATACACAACAATTTGTAGACTTTCGGTCGGCCATAGATAGCTCTTTGCCATAGGTACGAAAGCGATACCCGTTGATGTCGTATTTGTCAAATGAACGGACCTTATAGTCAAAACCATTAGCGACTTGTCTCAATTCGGCGTCCATAGACTCTGAATTAGCCTACAAGTTTAATATGAAAGGATTGTTGCATTACGCACAAATTAGCGAATGAAACCGGGATAGCCGCCTACAAATTAGCCTAAAGTCTAATAGAAATTACCGTTTGTTTGAACCAAGAGATGAAACCGGGATAGCCGCCTCCTTGCTTTGCGAGAAGCTCATACTCTTCGACAGAATCCTTTTGGATCACCGCTCCATACGAGAATAAGGCGACGTATCGACTGTATGAAATATCCAGGAATAAGAGCAGTTCAAAGGAAATAGAAGTTGTGAAACTATGTACCGAGAACTTACTCGATGTACGGCCGCACTTCTATCAGGTTGTTGAAGATATACAACGAAATGGTCCGCCATTGTTCGTTATCCAAAGATACTAGATTTGAAACACTGGCTGGTGCGAGATTCCCTTTGAATAGGCTGAGGTTGGATCCACCCTTTTTAGGGTCGTCAGCATTGTACCGAGGCTTCGGATTATGCAAATGACGATTTTTGGCTTCGTAGTGTGCTGTCACGAAGTTTGCCGCCTCCTCAGTGATGAATGCCTCAGCCATCGATGCTTCAATTCTACGTTTATTTTTACATTTTTGTCGAAGCGTCTTCTGCATCCTCTCAGTTGGGTAGCACCAACGATTTTGCACGGCCCCCCCAATCTTGCCTCGGTCGGGAGATGCAAAATCAAATGTTGCATTGGATTAAAGAAGCCCGGTGGAAAGATCTTCTCTAACTTGCAGATCAACTCCGGCGCCAACTCTTCCATTTCTTCTAGCACGCCAGGCGATAGTTCTTTCGCACAAAGAACACGGAAGAAATAGCTGAGTTCTGCCAGTACTAGCCATTCATCCTCAGGGATGAAGCCACGCAACATCACCGGCATTACCCGCTCAATCCATATGTGCCAATCATGACTCTTGAGACCAAATATCTTCAATTTATCAAGACTGGCTCCCCTCTGTAGATTCGCTGCATACCCATCGGGGAACATCAACTGCATTTTCACCCACAAGATAATTTCCCTCATAGCTGGCCTTCCAAGATTGAACCATGCCTTTGGCTTCGTCCAGTTCTGCTTTCCTTTCGGTTCTTTCATGTTTTGTAACGGCCTATCACATAGCGCCTCCAGATCGACTCTAGCCTTAGTATTATCCTTTGACTTCCCATCTATGCCGAACAATGTACCAAAAAGTGCCTCGGCGATATTCTTCTCAGTGTGCATCACGTCGATGTTGTGTGGGCAAAGGAGGTCTTTGAAGTAAGGCAGATCCCATAAGCATGTTTTGTGAGTCCAGGCGTGCTTAGAATTATACCCCTTGAAGTACCCTGGACGCTCTGGATCTGGCTCGAGAGCGTTTAACTGATCCAGGGTCTGTTGGCCTGTCAATGCAGGTGGTGCAGAGTTTTTGACAACTCTACCTCTGATGAAGTTCTTCTTGTCTTTCCTGAACTTATGGCGAGGATTCAGGAACTGTCTATGCATGTCGAAGCAAGAAAACTTGCGACCGGCCTGAAGCCAACGAAACTCAAGAGCTCCCTTGCATGTGGGGCACGGGAACCTTCCATGCACACACCAGCCAACGAATAGCGCATACGCCGGCAAGTCATGCGTCGAGTACATGTACCAGACACGCATTATGAAGTTCCGTTTGCTATAGGCGTCGTATGTCTTGAACCCATTATCCCAGGCTTCTTGCAATTCGTCCTTAAGCGGTTGCATGTACACATTCATATTTTTCCCCGGATAGTTGGGCCCTGGAATTATCAACGTCAGGAAAATGTTCTTTCTTTGCATAATCTGTCCGGGGGGGAGATTGAGTGGAAAGACAAATACGGGCCAACAACTGTATTGGGCTGCCGTCATACCAAACACACTGAACCCATCCGTGCTGATGCCGACTCGAGGATGCCTCGGATCTGCCGCTTTGTCACCATGTAATTCATCAAACTTTTTCCACGCAACACCATCCGATGTGTGTACAATCATCAGATTCCCATCTGCATCTAGTTCGGTTCTTTTGCCCGTTTTGTGCCATGTCATCTGTCTGGCCGTCTCTTCGACCATGAAAAGACGTTGAAGTCTTGGTACGATTGGCATATACCGAAGAACACTAACGGGGATTTTGGTCTGTGTCTTCTCACCCATACCGTTGTCTACCACAACATACCTGGAAGACTTGCAAATGGGACAATAGTTCAAGTCCGCATAGTCAAGCCTAAACAAGACACATCCTTTCTCACAGGCATGTATCTTATCATAGGGCATCTTCAGTGCACGGAGGATTTTGTCCGACTGGTACAGGTTTGCAGGCATTACATGGCCTTTGGGTAGAAAGCGTCCAAATACTGTCATCATTGCATCGTAGCATTCTCTGCCCAAGTTGAACTGAGCCTTCAGAGCAATTACTTGTGAGATGGCATCCAACTGACAAAGCTCAATGTGCTCATGGAGCGGACGTTTTGAAGACTCCAACATTTCCTTGAAGGCCTTTGCAGATTCCTCCATCTCCTCGTCCGAATCCTGAGCATCATCAAAGTCTTGCACCATGTTTTCCATCCCGGTACCATGCTCGTCGGTGCGACGACGATCCACCTCAGCTCGGTCACGTTGGGCAGACTCACCATGAAATGTCCACACCGTATAATCGGGCGTAAAACCACTCTTCTGCAGGTGTTTGCCCATTTCAGCCTCTGTCCTCTTTTCCCAATTGCCGCACCGTAAACAGGGGCACCAGGTTTTCCTCTGGCCATTTGCAAATGCGGCTCGCACAAACCCCTTGGTTTTTGTGAACCATTCAGTGCTTCATTTGTTCTGACCAGTGTGACCAGTGTACATCCACGCACGATCACTCATCTTGACTTTCAGTGCTACTAGACACACAACAAATATATATATATATATAATTCACCATGTATATATTCATCAGTTGATCTACTTTGTCAATTTTATTACGTCCATGCAACCTACACTCTAATAGGTAATGATAGGTCCTAATCCCACCCGAGTATGTTTAGATTGGGTTCATTTTCCCATGCTATGCTCCGGATCCTACGCAAAATTTCGGCAGCACCTCCCCGCTGTTCTCCTGATACACGTCTCTGCAATAAACAGAGAGGATGTGTATCCGGAGAACAACA
This sequence comes from Triticum aestivum, assembly GCF_018294505.1. NCBI lineage: Eukaryota > Viridiplantae > Streptophyta > Magnoliopsida > Poales > Poaceae > Triticum > Triticum aestivum. The sequence continues at coordinate 18,767,905 of NC_057802.1, read as the reverse complement.
GGGGAGGCACTGACGAAATTTATGCGTCGGATCCGGAGCAAAGCATATGGGAAAACGAACCCAATCTAAACATACTCGGGCTGTCCATGGATAGCGTTGGACAATTCGAAAGAATCAAGGTTATAAATATGCAAATGCATGCATATTTATAACTATGACGCTTTCGAACGGGAGACACATATTGGTTACACATACTGATGATTCAAGATACATATATAGCTAGCTATCAAGTTTCATCGGAATAGATCAAATAATTAATGGGGGAGGAGGACATGTCATTTGTGCTCAGCCACGAACGAAGGGGCAGAGCTCGTCAAACGCACGGCGAGGTCGTCGAACACCAAACCTCGCAGCGATGAAACAACTGCACATTTAAAACTACCCGATCAACACAATTATATATGATGTTTTTCATAACAAAATCGAAAAATATATGACCTAACTAATAATTCACAAATATATGACCCCGTCGGCTTCTGGAAGGCCAAAGAACACCTTTTCGGGAGGTGTCGGGGGTCGGGGTGTCGTGTCGGTGTCGGGGTGCCGTGTCGGGGTCGGGGTCTCGGGGTCGGGGTGTCGGGTCGGGGTCGGGGTGCCGTGTCGGTGTCGGGGTCGGGGTGTCGGGTCAGGCTCGGGGTCGGGGTGTCGGGGTCGGGGTCGGGGTCGGGGTCGGGGTCTCGGGGTCGGGTGTCGGGTCGGGGTGCCGGGTCGGGGTCGGGGTGCCGTGTCGGTGTCGGGGTCGGGGTGTCGGGTCAGGCTCGGGGTCGGGGTCTCGGGGTCGGGGTGTCGGGTCGGGGTCGGGGTGCCGTGTCGGTGTCGGGGTAACGGTGGGTGTGGTGTCAGGGTGTCGGTGTCGGGGTGTCGTGTCGGTGTCGGGGTCGGGGTCTCGGGGTCGGGGTGTCGGGTCGGGGTGCCGGGTCGGGGTCGGGGTGCCGTGTCGGTGTCGGGGTCGGGGTGTCGGGTCAGGCTCGGGGTCGGGGTGTCGGGGTGGGGTCGGGGTCGGGGTGTGGTGTTCGGGGTCTAGGGGTCGGGGTGTCGTGTCGGGGTGCCGGGTCGGGGTTGGGGTGCCGTGTCGGGTCGGGGTTTTTTCCTCTTTTTTCCTTTTCTTCTTCTTCCTATTCTTCCTTTTTTTCCTTCTTTTTCTTCTTCTTCTTCTTCTTCTTCCTCCTTTCCTTTTTCCTCTTCTTCTTATCCTCCTCTCCTCTTTTTTCTTCTTCTTCTTCCTCTTCTTCTTTTTTCTTCTCCTCCTCCTCTTCTTCTTCTTCCTTTCCTTTTTCCTCTTCTTCTTCTCCTCCTCTCCTCTTTTTCTCTTCTTCTTCTTCTTTCCTCAAACTAAACTAAACCTAAAACTAAACCTAAATCTAAAACTAAAACTAAAACTAAAACTAAATCTAAACTAAACATAAACCTAAAACTAATAAAACAGAAAAAAAAGGAAAAAACTAAATCTAAACCTAAAACTAAACTAAAACTAAACCTAAAACTAAAACTAAAACTAAAACTAAAACTAAACTAAACATAAACCTAAAACTAAAAAAACAGAAAAAAAAAAGGAAAAAAAGAGGAGGTAGAGCTCACCTGGGGCAGGGCCGGTGGAGGAGGTGGCCGGTGGAGGAGGGGGCGGGGCGGTGGAGGAGGTGGCCGGTGGAGGAGGGGTGCGGGGCGGCCTGGGGCGGCGGCGCCGGGCCCGGGGCGGTGGGGCGCGGGGCGTCGGGGCGGCGGGGGGCCGGGGCGACGGGGCGGTGGGGCGGCGGGACGGCGGGGCCCCGGGGCGGCGGGGGCGACGGGGCGGCGGGGGCGACGGGTGGTGGGGCGACGGCGCCGGGCGGCAGTGGCGACGGGGCGGGGGGCGGTGGGGCGGCGGGGTGGTGGGGCGACCGGGCAGCGGCGAGTGGTGGGGCCGGCGGCGCACGGCGGGCGGCGGCGGCGGTGGTGGGGTGGGAAGTGGTGGCGGGGCGCGTCGGCGAGGAGAGAACAAAGAGTAACGGGCGGGGAGGTACGGGCCGTTAGGTAGTCTCCTCTTTGCCGTCCGCCTCTCTTTGTCGTCCGCCCTTTCTTTGCCGTCTGCTTTTGGGCGGGGGGTGGGGGCCACCTCTCTCTTTGCCGTCCGCCAGCGGACGGCAAAGAGCTCGCAGATGGCAAAGAGCTTCTTTGCCGTCTGCCATTTCTTTGTCGTCTGCTTTTGGGTAGCTGATGGAAAAGAGCTTCTTTGCCGTCAGCTAGCAGACGGCAAAGAGCTGGCAGATGGCAAATTAGCTGATTCCAGTAGTGTTATACCGTTATCCTTGTTACTGGTTTTGTTCTTCTTTCTCGTTAATATATTCCAGTATTTTACGTCACCTGTGTCTGGCCAGACGATGATGGATGCCGTCACACTAAGAGGGCTCTAAGAATATCTCTCCATCCTGAGGGGAGCAAATCCCACTCTCGAGCTATTTAGTCCCTTGTCAAACTTTCTAATGAACCTGTAAGTTATTGTTATGATCACCTTGTTACATGTTACGTTTGAGAAACCCCAAAGCCCACTGTACTGTAAGAAGTGACTACAATACTCTCATGTTCTAAGGAGAAAATTCACACGTTAACACTCCATGTGATTACAATTCGTTACAGACAATATTAACTCAATTTATAACAGACAAGTTTTGGTCGATTCAGTATAATCGTTCTTCCAACGTCATAATCTCAATGTTTTTTATGACTATCGTTACACTCAATGATATCCTAAGATCCGGAAAACATGATCACCAACAACACTTGAGCTAGTCCTATAGAGGCAAAACTAGGAACCTTTTATTTAACCGTTTATCATTCCACACGTGCATATGAGTTTTCCACTGAATCACATATTCCAGGATCATATCAGTTATAGTGTATAATATAAACACTATAATTATGAATTTGGAAATATAATAATACAAATATTATTGCCTCCAGGGCATATTTCCAACAATATACACTATTCACATCTGAAAAATTAGGGGCCACAACTAGGGTCAAAATTGTGTTTATTGTGATCTCGAGAAAATTTCTAGTTCTGAAGGTCTTGGTAGCTTGTCTACCATTAGTGGCTAGAACTTGAGAACACAAAACTGATATTCTTTTTTTGATGCGGATGCCCTCAACTCTAGGTCATGCAAATATATTTTGTGATACAATGTAGAATTCTGTTGCGCTGGTTTAATTTCCCGATGTACTGTAGTACAGCTAAATAATTGGAAATCACCGTGCCACTTGTGGATTCACAACGTGTGTTTACAATCGTGACTAGACTGTAAACTTGGGGGAACCCACTGGATAAATGGAGAGGATGGAGGGGGTGGATTATGCGGGCAATTGTGGTCTTTACAGCTACTCACAGAGGATTATCCTGACACAATATCCTCTGGCGAGTAATCTTTGTTGGTGGTGCTGCATAGGTGAAATATTCCATAGCCGTGACAGTAACATACCCTCTTCACGGGGCTTACCCTCATCGTGTGCCCCTCCTCGACGCATGGCACCTCCTAGGCAATATCCCTTGTGGGGGGCATACCCTTGACATGGCGTATCTCCAATGTTTCAATCTGTAGGGGGCAAAGAAGATGTCTCGTATTAAATTGACTCGACGAAGAGTAGGAACCCTCTATCAAAACAATTCTTATCTGCACAAAACTTTAGCAATTTCTTTTTGCTAGTGATGAAGTCACAAGCTCGTTATAGGATTTTTGAATTCGCAAGCCTTACCTCCTCAGTCTCAGACCATACACTTTGTACTTCCATATTATTAGTTGGACTCTCACTGGAAAGATAGATAACCGTGTAGGTCAAGTTATTGCATAATTATAATGGCACAGAAAAACAAAGGAAAAAAGTATGGGAGAAACATCTTACAGTAGTTCATAGAAGCTCTGCTTTGGTGGCATGTCCAAATCATCCAAGCTTTTCTCAAACATTTCTAGAACTTTTGTTATAGTAGGGCGATATATAGGTAATACTTGTATGCACCACAAGCCAATTAAGGTCATCTTTCTCGCAATTTCCTCAACTTCGCTTGTAACTTCACATACTTTTAATCCTTCATCTTGGGCAAAGTGGTCGTAAATCCAATCTGGAAAATACTTTTCGCTAGATTTGTTCACAATTGATTTGACATTTCTCCTACCTCCAACCATCTCCAACAACATCATTACATAACTATAAACATCTGATTTTGTTGAAACAACTCCAAAGGTTCGAGAGTGGATTTCCGGAGCGATGAACCCAATTGTTCCTCTAGTACCGGTCATTGAAAGCTCACTCTCCTTTGTATGACATAATTTAGCTAGACCAAAATCAGCAATCTTTGGGCTAAAATCCTTGTCTAGAAGGATATTTTGAGGCTTCATATCGAAATGGACAATACGAGTATTACATCTATGGTGTAAGTACTCAAGGCCACGAGCAATCCCGATTGCTATTACATAGAGCCTCTCCCATCCTAAAATTTCTTTGGGGTTTTGTGAGTAAATGTACTTATCCAAGGAACCATTAGGCATATACTCATATATAAGAGCTCGCTTTGATCCCTCGAAACAAAACCCAAATAAGCTAACAACATTAACATGAGAGGTCCTTCCAATGCTCAGAACCTCATTCACAAACTCTTCTCCGTTTCCTTTGCAATCATGCAAGAATTTCACAGCAACCAAACGACCATCCTGTAGCCTTCCTTTGAAAACCACACCATAACCACCTTTTCCAAGTTGTTTCTTACAAGAATATGTTATCTTCATTACCTCCGAGTAGATGTATCTTGTAGGAGCTAGGGATCCATATGCTGCAATCATGGCCTCATAATTCTTTTCGGTGTTGCTGCTAGTCTTCTTGCTAAGGGGAATCCATAGTCTTACCTTTATATGCCTCAGCAGATAAAAACAGAGGGAGATCAAGGTTGCAGCTGTTACTGCCAAAACTGAGACGCAAGCAGATGTTACTTCCTTTAAATACAAGCTATATTACAGTCATTATGATTTCCAAGGCCATTAATAGTTTTTTTTCCTTTACACCGTGTCAAAACCAAGCAACGGGTAAATACGATAAATTTAACGGTCTTGTATTATGAACAAACTGAGAGTTTGTTGCAGATTTTAATTTTAGATCAAATTTCAATTGTTACTGACATGATAATTCTAAAGTTACCATTTCATACACAAAATCACTGTTAGTGAATTACTGATATTTAAATATTACATCTGAAAAAATGACAAATATTCTAGCATACCTATTAGTACAATCTTCGTGCCGGTCTCCATGATAGCTGGAATATAACATAAAGTTTTGTGAGTAAAATCAATGCCGTCCAATAGTATTACGTCGGTTGTTTTTTCAAAGGAAAGAGACAAGCATCATATATAAACCTTCAATATTCTGTGGGTGTAATATACAAAAAGGAATACATTGCACGATAGTGACGAACAATAGAACATGGACTACATATGCTACTTTCTTTTGATTGAGCAACTATTTCACTCAGAGACCTGTTTGACTAAAACATACTCCCTAAACGATCTTATATTTCTTTACAGAAGGGCTACTTATTAGTTATATGTCTGTAGATTTGATAGCCAATGTAAGCTATTGCATAAACAGTGATTTGTAGGTATGCGTTTGAATGACACTTGAATGGACGGTACATCTCGGTCAACATAGCAATTAGCTCTGTTATTTTTTTTTTCTGCAAATGTCCTCTGTACTTACTCACGATTCTGTACTAGAGCGGTAGCTCTGTTGAAATTGCACTAGTGTACAATTCAGTATGCATATTGTAGTAGTAATTAGCAGGCAATGTTTATTTTTCTTGTAGAACTCCTCTATACCATAACTTAATTAGTGGTCCAAAACCAAAGAGTACTTAGGCTACAGAACTAAAGCGGTGCATGTTTTTTACTGATTAAATTTGTGAAGCTCACCGCAGATGTTGGACGAAGAAATTCCGTCGGGGCAGTGGCACTCGAAGATATCGTTGGTGATATTAGTCCGGCAAATTCCTCGGCTCTCCATGCACGCCACACAGTCGCCGGCCGTGTACTCAAGAAGGAACCCGCCCTCCATCAGCCGCTGGTAGTCCACCCCGGTCGCCCCCTTGTACCCGAGCACTGGCATCATGGACGCCGTGCAGTTCCAGTGCACCTGCCTCGAAATGTCGTCTAGCTTGTATGCCCCAGCAAGCCACGCAAACGAATTGTTGAGCGGCCGCTTGGATCCAGTGGCGCAGTACATGGGCGCCCATGTAGGCGGAGGCGGCAGGGCGCTGCAGTTGTAGAGGAAGAAGAGCTCCTGGTTGGCGGCGCTGATGCCGAAGGGCGCGAGGCCGAGGTTGGAGGAGGCGTTCGCATGGAGCTTGGGGTTGCACATGCCGTCCGAGAGCTCAACGTTTTTGATCCGCAACGAGCTGTCTTGATAGGAGATGTCGAGGATCTGGTACGTGGAAACTGAGTGCTGGAGTAAGGCCTTGCTGCCGGCGCGGTGGTCGCAGGTGACCCGGAAGGCGTGGTAGCCACACTCGGGCGGGTGCGTGCCGCCGAGCCAGAAGGGGTACGTGATGCGGAGGTCGCCGCACGACGCTGGCTCGCACGACGGCGGGATTTCGGCAGCTATAGTGGTGGTGCTAGAGAGGAGGAAGGTGAGCAGTAGGAGCATGGGTGAGCGGAACATGACTGCTGCAGCAGGTCCAGGGAAATGAAACGGGTCCATCTTCTTGCAACGTTCTAGTAGCAGAGTATTGCAAGTGGAGTGTGCAAACTGAATAAGGGCATCCCAACGCCCCCCGAAAACCTCCTACACGCGTCTGATCGCGCTGTCCGGAAGGCCAAAGCCATTTCAATACTGTTTTGTATTGGTCCGCGATGCGATCCGGATATACTTTTTTTCAAAAACCGAAGACAAACAGGGGTTGCGGGAGTCCGGACCGGTCCCCACGCCCGCTTCTGAACGTCTTGTCCCACCCAAAGCCACACATTCATCCCGTGTGTGCTTCCTGCTCGGCGCCAGCTGCCCGCATTCATGACGCTGTAGAGCGTGTCACTCTACATTGTAGACGGCTCAGGGCGGATGCAACCTCTCACTGTCTCCGCCATTGAAGCGGCGCGCTGGCCGAGGGTGTCACCCGCTGCACGCCTGGCTGAACACACGGCCTCGCCGCATTGGAACGCCTCCATTAAACCCGCATGAAAGCCAAGAAATCTACTTCGGCCATACGTCCGTTCACAAGCGGGGCGACATTAAACACAACGCTGGACGAACTCCTCCCATCCGGCCTCTATTTAAATGAGTCAAGACACAGGGCAAGAATCGCACCACTAGGTCCGCCGCTCCCCATCTCCTCCTTTCACCATTTTTTCACCCTTTTGATGGCATCCGACGAGCAGAAGAGCAGTTCTCCGGCATAAAAGCCGGCTGGGTGGCCCGCCAGATTCGAGCGAGACATCTAGCTGCTCCAATTTCCTCGCCTAGCACGATGGAGCAAATTGCCGCCCCAAGCCGGCGCGTGGTTCAACAACTCGCCGCATCACGCCAGCTCGCGGAGGAGTAGCAAGTTTCTCCAGGCTGACCCGACGGGGAGCACGGCGGCACGGGCATCATCGCTGTCGTGGATGATGCCGCGTCGTACCGCCACTCCCGTGCCTCCGACCGCGTCATTGCCGTCAATGCGCGCGTAACTGCGTCGTGCAGGTAGAGAAAGAAGCCGGCTACGCAGTGATCACCGAGTCAGTGGCCAGCGCGTCCGCGTCCGCCGCCAACTTCGAGAAAAAATAGAACACGGGATGCCACCGCCGCTGAAGTCCCGGGAAGGCCACCGCCGAGGCGGCGCCGACATACATAGCCGGTGTCTTACCCGGTTCTTTCTTCAGTGCAGACCATCGTCGGCCCCCGTATAGGCTTCACGAAAGCGGAGGCGCCCCCTTCCCCTCCGGCTGAAGCATTAACCGGTGGTTCCACTCCGATGAGCGGCGGGGAAGCGAGCCGCCCTTTGGTACCTCCGGGGCTCCCAGCAGTCCGGTGAGCGGGCTGCCAGGCATGGGGAAGACAAAAGGATCCGCCGCGACCATAGACAAGTGTAGTGTATCCATGTCGTGGGAGTGAAGCTCCGCGCGACTGTACGTGCACATAGTTTTACTTTAGTTAAAATATGTCCCAAATGTAAACATTTTCGTCCAGTTTACATAAAAATCGTCATGTTTATATGAAATCCGGTCGTTTTTGTATGAATTCCATCCGGTGTGTTGAAAAAGGATTTAAAATGCATGCGGCTATAGTTGGATGGCGGCCTCCGACATGGCCTTTTCCGTGTCGGTGAACTGGTCCCCTTGTTCATGAATAGATGCATTAAAAAAATTACGGGCCCCGTTGAAGATGCCCTAAGGGGCAATAAGGTAACCATGCCGTTGGAAGCTTTTGTTTCATGCAGAATCTGCGACGCTAGTGTCCGTGTCACCCGTCCACAGTCAAAGTATCACTGTCGTCGACTTCACAATTTCCCGGTGACTCCAAAAATCTTGCTTGGTCTGATGGAGGGGAGTCAGTGTCTCAGTGTACAGTGAGCGAGTCTTATGGCCGGAACATTTGACTGCTGCACATACGGCCGGGCAGCCATCGTCCACAAACGCGTATTTCCATCATCCTCGGTCTCTCGGTCGACCACTGATGAGGCCCGACTCATCATGTCGATCATGCACGCTCTTGTCGTCCGGCCATGGTTCAGTTAGTTGGGTACTTAGACTGGTAACGCGTGTTAGACTGTATTTACATGTAGCCTCTGTATAGGTCTTGTATATTGTACCGTACACCTTTGTGTACCCCTTATATATATGAGATAGCCAGATCCTTAATGGGTGTCGTGCAGTTTCCCAAACTCTAAGTCTTACATGGTATCAACCCTAACCGGTCCTATGTCTTCCGCTGCCGCCGCCGCCGCGATCGCATCGACCTCCGTCGCCGCCGTCGCGCCGGTCTCTATCACGGCGCCTGCATCGTCGTTCCTCTCCTCGCGCCCCCTGGTCTCGGTCTACACCGGCCAGTCCTCCATGGTGGGAGCCTCCTCAGATCAGCCGCCGCCGCCATCACCGGCCGCGCCTCCGCCTGCGTTGGGAGATCCTTCGTACGCTGGTTCCTGGATGGGATCGGCGCCCTACGGGGCTGCTCCTCCGCCGCCAGCAGGCCCCTACGGGGCGGCGCCTGTTCCTGCCGACTCGGTGTCCTACGGGCCTTACGGGGCTGCTCCTCCGCCGCCAGCAGGCCCCTACGGGCGACGCCTGCACCTGCCTCCGCGTACAACGCAGCGTATGGCGCCTCGCCTTACGCGGCCGTTGCGGCTGCACCACATGCCACCGTCCCCGCGGCATCCTACACGGCTCCAACCCCGCAACCCTATGCGGCTGCACTTGGCGCCGCGACCGCCGGGTCGGGCAGGGCGCCGGCCGTGCCCTACGGCACCCCGCCACCGCCGTTGCCCTACGGCGGCTACTACTTGCCGGCAATGACTGCGCCCTATCCTGGAGCTTCTACGCCGCCTGCTACTTCCTCCACAGCGCTGGGTCCTGGTGCACCTGGTGGTTCATCCCACATGAGCTACTACACGTCGCCTCTTGCCGCTGATCATGCCGTGGCCAGTGTGCCGTTCTACTTCGCGCATCTCATCCCAGTGAAACTGACGACGGATAATTATCTGTCGTGGCGTGCACAGGTGCTGCCACTTCTCCGCAGTCGCTACCTGGAGGGCTACGTCGACGGTTCCTTGCCGTGTCCTCCACCACATCACCCGGCGTATCATGCGTGGGTGGCTCAGGATCAGGCCATCCTTTCTGCGATCCAGTCGTCACTCACCGAGGCGGTGTCCTCCTTGGTCCTCTTCGCTGCCACGTCCCAGGAGGCATGGTCTGCCCTTCACACCAGCTTCGCATCTCAGCAGCAGGCCCGTGCTCACACTCTTCGTACGGAGCTGGGGGAGGCCAAGCTTCTTGACCTCAGCATTACCGACTACTTCGGCAAGATGACGCGTCTCGCAGACACTTTGGCCTCCCAGTGTCAACCGCTTCGCAAAGAGGACTTCACCACTTTCGTCATGAACGGCCTGGACGACGACTATGATAACCTTGCTGAGAACATCAATGGTCGTGATACTCCGCTTGAACCTCGTGAGCTCTACGCCCGCCTCCTCGCCACGGAACAGCGCGTCAAGTCCCACCGTACCAACCCGAGTTTTATTGCTGCCAATGTTGCCACTCATGGAAAAGGGAAGCCCTTCAAGTCATCTGCAGGTGGCAAATCAGTACCACTGACTTCACAGGCTCAGCGGTCGCCTGTCGCTGCCTCCTTGCCCACGACCGGGGGTGGCCGCTCGTGTGCCTGCTGCCCTTCATGTGGCGTCCAACTTCCCTGCCAGCTGTGCAGCCTTCCAGGTCACATTGCTTCCCGCTGTCATCGCCGCTTCAAGCAGGACTTTCTCGGCGTCGGCAGCAATGGCAAAGGCAACGAGAAACAAGCTGCCTTGGCCACTCACGAGCCTGCTCGTCAAGCAGGCCACACTCCATCATATCCCATTGATCCAACTTGGTATATGGACACGGGCGCTACGAATCATCTGGCAGGCGAGATGGGCAAACTCTCCGTCCAGGAGCCATACCGTGGACATGATCAGGTTCACACCGCCAGTGGAGCAGGTATGCACATATCACATGTTGGTCAGGCCTCTCTGTTAACTCATAAACAAAAATCTCTCCATCTTCGTAATGTCCTTAGAGTTCCTTCTGCTACTCGTAGCTTATTGTCTGTTCCTCAGCTTACTCGTGATAACAATGTTTTCACTGAGTTTCATCCTTTTTATTTTTTTATCAAGGATCGGGCCACGAGAGACGTTCTGCTTAGAGGTTGCCTGCGCGATGGACTATATGCACTTGATCTGCCTTCTGCTCCTCAAGCGCCCAGTGGTGTCCGTGTGTCGCCTACTCATTGGCATGCACGTCTTGGTCATCCTGCCACTCCCATAGTTCGTAGTGTTCTTCATCGTCATAGTCTTCCCGTTGTGTCCAATAAAGATGCTGCCACAGTCTGTGATGCCTGTCAGCAAGGCAAGAGTCATCAGCTTTCGTTTTCAGATTCGAGTCGTGTCATCAAAACTCCACTTGAGCTTTCTTTTCTGATGTATGGGGGCATGCCCAAACTTCTGTGAGCGGTCATAATTATTATGTCAGTTTTATTGATGCTTATAATCGGTTTACTTGGCTTTATCTTATCAAGCGTAAATCTGATGTGTTCGATGTGTTTCTACAATTTCAAGCTCACATTGAGCGTCTTCTTAAGCATAAGATTATCCATGTACAGTCAGATTGGGGGGATGAATATCACAACCTTAATTCTTTTTTTAATAAGCTTGGGATTTCGCACCGCGTGTCTTGTCCTCATACACATCAGCAGAATGGCACGGCTGAACGTAAGCATCGTCACATTGTCGAAACTGGTCTCACTTTACTTGCTCATCCATCGGCACCTTTTCGGTTTTGGAGTGATGCGTTTTCCACTGCCTGTTTTCTCATAAATAGGCTTCCTACACGACTCCTTGGGATGAAAACACCACTTGAATTGTTGCTTAATGAGGTTATAGATTATACATTTCTCAAAGTTTTTGGTTGTGCATGCTGGCCTCATCTTCGTCCTTACAATAAGCGTAAGCTTGAGCTTCGGTCAAAACTTTGTGTTTTTCTTGGGTATAGCTCTCTTCACAAAGGGTACAAATGTCTTCATATTCCATCCAACCGTGTCTACATCTCGCGTGATGTTGTGTTTGACGAGAGTGTATTCCCGTTCTCGTCTTTGTCCACAACTCCCGCACCTCCAGTCTCCTCCTCGCATTCCACCTCTCCACTGCCTGCTCAATTTGTTGATATTGCATACTCTCCTGCGTTGTTGCCTAATCATGCTGCAGGAACGGGTCGTGGAGCTCGCCTTGAGTTGCTGGAGGAGCCGGAGCTGTCGACTGCACCTGACGTTGGGAGCGGTCTCGTGCATGCGCCATGCACGTCTGGACCGGGCTCTTCAGCATCGGCTTTGCCCGTGTCGGCCTTCCCTGCGCCGGCCTCCCCTGAGCCTGGGCCGGTCTCGCCTGGGCCAGCCTCCCTTGAGCTGGCCTCCTCTGAGTCGGCGATCTCGCCTGGGCCGGCCTCCCCTGAGCCGATGGTCTCGCCTGGGCCGGCCTCCCGCGACTTGGTCGGCCTCGAGCCGACTGGCTCGCCCGCCCGGTCGATTGCTGCCTCGCCTGGTTCGGCCTCGCCTAGGTCGGCCTCGTCCTCGCCTGGCGCAAATGCTCCGTCACCAGCTGCTTCGTCGGCTGCTTCTTCATCGCCAGTGCCGTCGCCACTTGCTGCACCACCTGCTTCTGTTGCTCTTCGACTGCATACACGCAGCCGATCCAGTATTGTGTGTCCCAAGCAACGCAAAGATGGGACGGTGGCCTGGCTTGCGGCCTGTGTTGCTCACGTCGAGGAAGATCCTTTGGCTGAACCGCGTCACTTCCAGGTTGCTCTCGGGATTCCTCATTGGCGTCAAGCTATGGAGCAAGAGTATCAGGCATTGTTGACAAATGGTACTTGGCAGCTCGTTTCCCCGGTCTCTGGTGTCAATATTATTGATTCCAAGTGGGTCTTCAAAGTTAAGAAGCATGCTGATGGTTCTATTGAACGCTATAAGGCACGGTTAGTGGCGAAAGGGTTCAAGCAAAGGTATGGTCTTGACTACAAGGATACGTTCAGTCCGATGATCAAACCGACGACTATACGGCTTCTGTTGTCCTTGGCTGTTACTCGGGGCTGGTTTCTTCGTCAGCTGGATGTTCAGAATGCTTTTCTTCATGGTGTTTTGGATGAGGAGGTTTACATGCGTCAGCCCCCGGGGTTCGTTGATCCTGCTCGCCCTCATCATCTGTGTCGCCTGGTCAAGGCGCTCTATGGGCTGAAGCAGGCTCCTCGTGCTTGGCATGCCAGATTGGGCTCTGTTCTTCGGTCACTTGGTTTTGTTCCCTCCACTGCTGACACCTCGCTCTTCCTTCTGCATCGGCCTCAGGTGACGATGTATCTTCTTGTATATGTTGATGACATTATCCTCATTAGCTCCTCGGATGCTGCTGCTGGTCGTCTGATCTCTTCCTTGAGTGGTGATTTTGCGGTGAAGGATTTAGGAGCATTGCATTACTTCCTTGGCCTGGAAGTTTCACGTTCTCCTGTCGGTTTGACACTCACGCAGCATAAGTACTCGATGGACTTGTTGCGACGGGCAGGTATGCTGAAGTGCAAACATGTCATGACTCCTATGTCTGCTACTGATCGTCTATCTGCTTTTGATGGAGATCCTCTCACCTCTGATGATGCCACTGAGTATCGTAGCGTTGTTGGTGGTCTACAGTACCTGACTATCACTCGGCCTGACATCTCATATGCAGTCAATCGTGTCTGTCAGTTTCTTCATGCTCCTCGGACTTCTCATTGGACAACGGTGAAGCGCATTCTTCGCTATGTTTGCTTTACTGCCTCATATGGTTTACTCCTTCAGCCAGCACCGTCTCCTACGCTTTCTGCTTTTTCAGATGCAGACTGGGCTGGTAATCCAGATGACAGGCGATCCACGAGGGGACATGTTGTCTTCTTTGGTCCTAACTTGATCGCCTGGGCTGCTCGTAAACAAGCTACAGTGTCCAGGAGTAGCACTGAAGCTGAATACAAAGCAGTTGCAAATGCTACAGCCGAGATCATATGTGTACAGTCCTTATTGAGAGAATTGGGAGTTTCTCAAACTCAGCCACCTGTTCTTTGGTGTGACAACATTGGTGCTACATATCTATCATCTAATCCAGTGTTTCATGCTCGGACAAAACACATTGAAGTTGACTATCACTTTGTGCAGGAACGTGTTGCACAGAAGCTACTCCACATCAAGTTCATCTCTTCAAAAGATCAACTTGCTGACATCTTCACGAAGCCTCTTTCACAACTCAGTTTGTAGGCTGCAGGCGCAATCTTAACGTACTTTGTACTTCAGGACATAGTTAAGATTTAGGGAGGGTGTTAGACTGTATTTACATGTAGCCTCTGTATAGGTCTTGTATATTGTACCGTACCCCTTATATATATGAGATAGCCACACCCTTAACGGGTGTTGTGCAGTTTTCCAAACCCTAAGTATTACAACGCGTGAGCCGGATGCGCTATCTTGGAGGCGATGTTGGCCATTGGCAACCTTTGCAATTTAACTCAGTGGGACAAGATGTTCCGGTCGACTATAAAGACGTCTGTATCGACTTTGTTAATTTTAAAACGATGTGTCGACTCAGTCTTTCGGAGACCCTTATAGAGATATGATGTGTGTACATGCGTTCACTTAGATGAGCATATGAGCACTTACGTGTGCACTTGTAGACTGTTTTGTTTTCGTACTGTAGTAGTTACAGACTGAAGTGCAAACCTATGGTTGGTTACGGGTGGCCATGAGCCGTTGCTGCCTCCACCGAAGGCACGCCTGCACCATCCCACGCCAGCGGCCGTCACGCGACCATGCCGCCGCCCGCCGCCGCATCACCTGGCGCCAGCAACCACCACACCGCCCCTCACCGACGCTGTCACGCGTGTCACTAACTGGCGGCTTCTATAATATTATATTTTAATTAAAATATATATTAAAAAGCATGTAGAGGGAGAAGTTTACGGGAACTGACAAAAGTATGAGCATAAAACCATTTTTACGTGAAGTTTTCTAAGGAAGCTTTTGGGGTTACTCTTATGCCATAATAAATAAATAAGTAAATGTATGGTCAGTTACGGGGTACAATTCAGGGCTGAAGTGTAAACCTATGGCATGTGTACAATTATTGTTGTTCTCAAGTCTATGAATAAGTTTGATGGAAAAAAACAACAACTTGATGAGTGAGCTTACCAGCACTAGGCGCACACTCATGGAAAGAGGAAACAATCGTCGATTAGAGCATCTCCAACAGGCGCCGAACGTGCCGCGCGCTAAAAACTGCTTTGCCGCGCGCCTATCGCCTGGTTTGGCGCAGCGCGCAGCGCTGGCTCCAGCAGCCGTGCTAAAATGCAGCGCGCAAAAAATGCAGCACGCGCGCTCATTCTACAACATTTTTTAAATTGCATAGATAAAAAAGATATAAAGGTATTTTCCATCGGTGCAACTAGATAGATAGTTCGAAAGCATAGATAGATAAAATTACGGTGCAACTAGATAGAAACTACTACGGCATACATAGATAGAAACTACTCCAAGTCGCTACCATCATCACCATCATCATCATCCTCGTCGGTGTTGTCCGAGGTATCGAGCCACATGTCGTCCCAACGTTCATCGTCTGACGTGAAGATCGACCTCCCACCTGCTGCAACGATATCGGACTGCGCATTCGCCAATGCCTTCCGCCGACGTCGGTCCGCCCGCTCCACGCGGCGCCTTGCCGTCCTCTCCGCCCAGTAGCACGCTCGTCGGCGACGTCCTCCGGGTGGCGACGGCGCCACTCCGCCATGGCTCGCTCGTCCTCCTCGGCGATGAGGAGGCGGCGCTGCCGCCGAGCGTGGTCGGCACGGTCCATTTCGATGATGAGACGCGGCGGAGGGGCGACGCGTTGCGCCTCCTCGCGCGTGAAGACGTCCCGGAAGTTCATCTGCGACCGGGGCCTCTCCAAGCGCCAAGCCGTCGCGTCGTACGCGCGGGCCGCCTCGTGCGCGCTCCAGAACGACCCGAGGCCGAGCCGGACGTCGCCGGACCGGATCTCGGCGGAGTACCAGCCGTTGGGGCGCTCGCGGACGCCGCAGTAGCCCGAAGAACCCGGCGGCGCGGCAGCATGGTGGCGCGGTGGTGGCGCGGAAAGCGGCGAAGCGGCGAGGTGGCGAAGCGGCGAGGTTGCAAGGGGAGGGCGCGTGGCGAGCGCGGGATTTCATAGGCGCACGCGAAGCGGCGCGCCAAATCTACCGCGCCGCGTGCCGCTTTCTCCCGCGCGCGGTAAGTTCCTGCCACCGCTGGAGCGCGCGGAACCAGCCGACGCGCGTTAAAACTAAACTTTACCACGCAGGCATCCACATTCACCTCCTTGTCGTATACTCCCACAACACCGGCGGGAAGGCAAGATGCACAGTATAGCACCCTCCGTCTCGAGCGAATCTATTTGCGGTGTCGCACATCTCCTCTCGACCAATGCTTGGTCCCGACGGGCCCCGCTGCTCTGGCCTCCTGCATGCAATTTAGTCTCGGGTCGTCCCAATAGCGCCAGGGCAAGGATAGACCTAGACAAAATTACAGGCATTTCATTTTTTACTTGCTTTTTTCTTCCTTTTCTCTATAAGCTACCATATATGATTTTTTAATATTCATAAACATCTTATAAAATTTATGAAATTTAAATGCATGAACTTTTGTTTTGAAATAAATGAAATGTTTTTGAATTTCACGAATTTTCATCTCAGTTCAAGATATTTTAAAATTTTGAAAAAAATAGTTGTTTTTTTTCAACTCTAGGAGCTATGATTTTCAACAGAAACGTCTGGATTATATATAACTAAAAAGGCATAAATGTCCCCATATATGGTAAAAACCACCAAATATTTTCAAAACCGCTCAAGGGTATGGTTCATATGGTTTTAGAGTCCCAAGGGTAAATATTATACCAAATTCGAGTTTACTAGTTATGGCTCCATTGGAGTAGATTTGGGGTGATTTCTATAGTTCTTTCTGCGCTTTCTAGCAACACGGTACTTTCGCACTTTGACATGGAGTTTCTCATCCCAAGCTCAAATGCACCCTATTGAACATTAATAACAAAAAATATAGAAGAAATGATGTTTCTGACAAGAGACATTGTTGAATGTTCTACATACCTGTAAATTTATGCCAAGAAAAAAGTTTGCTAAAGCTTTGAGCAAAAAATAATCAATGCTCTAAAAGACTCTTTTTAAAGAAATTCGGAGAGCTGATTTCATCAAAACGCTTCGCACGTATGCATAAAACTAAGCAATATTTTCTGTCAAAAAATTAGAGTTGTTTGAAGTATTTTCTATTTTTTTGCATTTTACTATTATAGCTGGAGCGTTTGAGTTCAGGATTAGAATGACACTTTTGCACTTTGGCGCTTAAGGCCCTGAATAGGAGGAATAGGAGCTCTGAGGCAAATCAATGTACCTATAGTTTGGGCTATAAGCATACAAATTACATTGAGTTTGGGCCTGCTCACACGCCCATCGTTAAATAAATCTTCATTTCTTCAAGCCACTAGGAGGGAACGGGAAAGGCCCATAGCCCAAACCAGAAACATCGTTACGCCGCCGCCGGCTGGTATGGTTCCGTTCGCCGCCATGGCCCTTGGAACGGGGAGCTCCTACTCACCGCTCGCTGCGGCAAAAAGGCACGGTTTCGCACAAGCGGGTGTCCTACTGGGCCGGCCCGTCAATATAGCAAACGACAGCGCGCTGTAGCTAAAAAAAAAGCCGTCGTCGCGGGATTTCAAAACCAGGACGTCATGCTATACCTGACATGGCAAACCAGTTGAGCTAGTAGTCATTACAGGTTCTATTGCAGCACTAAGATTAAAGAACCAACCCGCAACGCAGATCCAAATTATATCTTGAATTTCAAAATCATTTTTATTGAAAAAAACGAAGGCATGTGTGAAACAGAAACAAATTGCTAATTTTGCGAACAAAATTTTAAAACAGAAATATTTTCGAAAATCAGGAACATTTTTTAAACGGGAACATTTTTGGCAATTCCAAGACAGAATTTGAAAACATGCACATATTTTTAAAAATGTGAAAACAATAACATTTTTTGAATATGTGAACAAAATTTGAAACTGAACAATTCTGAAACTCCTAAAAAAATAAAAACGTGCATATTTCTGAAATTTGCAAACAATTTTTTATAACAGGAACATGTTTTGAACCGCCTGAACATTTTTAAAATTTGTGAACAAAATTTGAAACTGAACAATTTTGAAACACCTGAAAAAAATGAAAACATGCACATTTTCGAAATTCCTGAAAAATGAAAACGTGCAAATTCTTGGAAAAAAATGAAAACGAGAACATTTCTTGAAATTGTGAACAATTTTTTGAAAATGCAAACTTTTTTAAAAAAAGGAACAAAATGGAAACCACAATCATTTTTTTTCAAAACGCCAACATTTTTTGAATTTATGAATAAATCTAGAAAAGAACAACATTTTTTTAATGTGCAAACAAATTTGAAAAGGAGACATTTTTCAAAATTTACGATTTTTTTCATATTTCTGAACAAAAAATAAAAATACGTACATTTTTCAAAATTTTGAAGTTCTAAACTCTTTGTAATTTTCGACCATTTCTTAAAAAAGCGAACAATTTTTCAAATTCTAAACTTTTTTGCAATTACTGAACAAAATTTGAAAACAGAAACATTTTTCCAATACATGAATAAAATTTAAGAAATTCGAACATTTATCCAATGTCTGAACCTTTGTTGAAAAAGAAAAATAAACTTGAAAAAAGGAAGAATAGAAAATAAAAAAAGAAGAGAAAAGAAAAAGAAATAAGAGATAAAAGAAGAAAAACAACAAACAAAAACGAAAAAACGAAAAAGAAACGGAAAAAGAAAAAAAAAAGGTTCAAGAACCTGTTGGAAGGTTCCCGAAATCGAAAAGAATCGGCTGGAACGTCCTAGAAGTTTCCGAAAACTGGGAATCCTGAAAACACTTAACAGGCCGGCCCATCTGGAACGTTTGCTCGATGGCCTGTGCGTTCCCCCGACATTTTGCCGCAATGAGCGGCAAAAAGGGTTTTCCCTTGGAACGAACAGTCACTACATTCTCTGCGATAGTCTTCCGCAGCATGGCCCATGGAGTGCCGCCCAGCAATCGCTTGCCTTCGCCTCTCCTGACCCGCTCGGAGGCGGAGCGGTTAGGGCGGCGAATGCGGGACCCCGGCGGTGATGCTCGGCTCAGTAGCGGAGGGAGAGAGAGTAATACGCCGTAGCTGGGGCTCTGCACCGGGCAGGGAGTAAGGGCATTGGTGCCCGGCGGCGTTTCGCGCGCCGGGAGGCAGCGGGAAGGAAGTTACAGTTGCTATCCACTCTAGTGGACCGAAGTAAGCATGCCCCTTCCACGATTTATTTACCCAGTATTATTAGGACTTCTTCTGGCTGTTGCGGATCAGCTGATTTAATCGGTTAAGTTCATGGAGAAGGTACTTTAATCTCTATAATATTGTTGCAAACTTGCAATGTTTAGTTGAATACACTTGACAAGGACGCATCTGATATCCTGAATATTAGGTGTCGAGCCTAACTGGTTTTGGAAGAAATTGCTAATCATGAAGTCTGGTTATTACCAAAAGATGAAAATAACAGGCTCCCCTCTTGCAGTTGGATCTTAAAGCACAAAAAACTGTGAACACTTGTTTTGATTTGTACCAAATATATCAATCTGGAAAAGGCTTTGGTTACCACCCATGTGAATTTGCGAGAGGTGACATGTTTTAGTGTCATGACTGATGTTCAGAAGTCGAAACATCATTTAGTACTATAACCTATTTCCCCCTGTTTGTTGACAAGTTTCCTTTTTGCCCGGTTCCATTCTAATTTGTTGACAGAACTGACCAGTGCATGAGAATCAGCAACGCAAGTTCGCCAGCTGCTGCTATCTATGATGAACACAAAGGTATCACATCACATCACACATCATGCCTCTTCTTCCCAATAACCATATGGGAATTCATTGTGCGTCAATCTTTACATGTTCCATCAGATAAAGTAATTGCTATCTAACTCAAACAATGATTTTGATTAATGGAACTTCGATAATATATTTATCCGAGTCTGTTTGTTCCAGCTTCCAGGTAGAGCCACCCTTAAATACAGTCTGTATATACATGAAATATATTAAATGGCGCACCATTGAATTGATACCACGTATCACCAAGGAGAGCATATAAGAGGATAAAGTATGTATGCTCTATGTGCCACCCGCTTCCACAATTAATCTGCTCGCTATGAATTGGCATATATCATCACAAAGTTTAGATGGATATGCACTTTATGCATCTGGATCCTGATACTTTAGGACAATGATTGAGAGCCTAAATCGCATTTACTGAGTTTTGGGGGAAATTTCCAGTCAAGAAGTTAGGTAGCTGTCTGCCTTTGGCATAAGAGCCAATGCCTTTTAGCAGGTTGAACCTGAAACACAAAATTCACCAGAGAAAATTTTATTCCATCTCTGGTCCATAAATTAGGACGCTCGCATGCGGATGCTCTTGACTCTAGGTCATGCATACATGGAGTATGTGCCTGTACATGCCACCTTCTCATAATTACGGTGTTGGGGATTAATGTAGGATTTTTGGATCCACAAGGCGTATCTGCTCAAAGAGTTGGCGACAGTCTTACGGATTTTCAATTCGCAAGGTTGATCTCCTCAGGTCTGGTAGAACTTGAACTTTGTACATCCATATTGTGAGCTGAACTTTCACTGCAATGACATAATAGCTCATTCGTCAGGTTATTGCAGAATAATGAAATAAAGAGAGACAAAAAAGGGAGAAATATCTTACAGTAGTTCACAGAAGTTTTGCTTCTGCGGCATGTCCAGATCATCTAAGCTTCTCTCAAACATTTCTAGAACTTTTGTTATATTTGGGCGATGCACAGGTAGTACTTGTATACACCACAAGCCAATTAAGATCATCTTTCTTGCAATCTCCTCAATTTCATTTGTGACTTCACATGCTTGTAATCCATCATCTTGCGCAAAGTGGTCATAAATCCAATCAGGGAAATACTTTTCACTGGATTTTGCAACAATTGATCTAACATTTCTCCTCCCTCCAACCATCTCCAGCAGCATCATTCCATAATTATAAACGTCTGACTTTGTTGAAACCACTCCAAAGGTTCGGGAGTGAACTTCTGGGGCGATGAATCCAATTGTTCCTCTAGCTCCAGTCATTGAAAGCTTGCTCTCCTTTGTATGACACAACTTAGCCAGACCAAAATCAGCAATCTTTGGGCTGAAATCCTTGTCTAGAAGGATATTTTGGGGCTTGATATCGAAATGGACGATACGTGTATTACAGCTATGGTGCAAGTATTCGAGGCCACGAGCAATCTCGATTGCTATCGCATAGAGCCTCTCCCATCCTAAAATTTCTTTGGGGTTCTCTGAGTAAATGTACTTATCCAAGGAACCGTTGGGCATGTACTCATATATAAGAACTCGTTTTGATCCCTTCAAACAAAACCCAACTAAGCTAACAACATTAACATGAGAGGTCCTGCCAATGCTCATAACCTCATTCACAAACTTATCTCCATTTCCTTTGTAGTCATGCAAGAATTTCACTGCAACCAGACGACCATCATGTAGTTTTCCTTTGAAAACCACACCATAACCACCTTTACCAAGCTGATTGTTGCGAGAAGACGTTATCTTCATTACCTCTGAGTACATGTATCTTTTTGGAGCTAGGGATCCATATGAGACTATCATGGCCTCGTAATTTTTTTCAGTTTTACTGCTACTATTGCAAAGGAGAAACCATAGTCCTTTCCCGTTTCCATGCCATATGAGTACATAAAGACATGCAAAGAGAAAGGTTGCAGCTGCTGATGGTATACCTAAGATGGAAGCAGATGTTATTTCCTTTTGCAAACCAGCAGTTATAAACCTATTATTTCAAGACCATCAGTAGTTCACGTTTCTCTTTCTAGAAGAGTACATGGTGGCAAAACTAACTGCCATAAATTGATAAGTCATGTTAATATGCACAAGATTAGAGTTGCTTGACTCAGATTTTTATTTCAATTTTCAGTGATCACAAACATGATAAATTTTGAAATTCCTATTTTGTCATAGAAAACCGCTATCAGTAATCGGCTAATATTTAAATCATTACATATGAAAGGATGGCAACAAATTTAGCATACCTATTAGTATAATCTTCTTCGCTCTCCTCTCACTACCTGGAATATAACATAACATTTATGAGTAAAAGCAGTGTCGTCCAATAGGACTAAGTTGGTTGTTTTTTCCAAAAGAAAAAGACAAGCATCATATATTAATCTTAAATATTCTGCCAATCAGATATACAAAAAATTTACATTGAAATATAGTGAATAAGAATTGAATGGACTTCGTATGTGAGTTTCTTTTGATTGAGCTACCATGTCGCTCAAATATAGATTTGACAAAAAAAGTTATAGGCATGTGTAGATTCAATAGCCAATACAGATTCAACAAAAAAAAAAACATGTGTTTCATTGAGATTGCAAACAGTGGATGGTATCCGTTTGGCCAGTATAGGCTATGGACCTGTCGATAGCCCAACATCTTGGGCAGGAAGTGCCGCGCTGGCCGGCTGCGGCCAACATCCTCGTAAGTAGTAACATGATTAAAAGATGAATTTGACGGGGTGAACTTACCTGGAGAGGGAGGAGGTTCATTCCTAGGTGCAGGTGCAGGGAGAGGAGGGGGCAGTTCCCATTTCAGGAGGAAGCCACTGTGGATGAGCCGCTCGTAGTGGCTTGCGTTCGTCTCGCCGGACGGCAAGCGCAGCACCGGAAAGACGATTGGAACGCAGCCCTCCAAAGCAAACCCGGAGTAGTTCCCGGTGCGGTCGTACGGCACTCCCGCGCCAACAAACGTGTTGCTCGTGTTCACGCACCTCATCGTCTTCGCCTGAACCAGTTCTTTTTCCCGGCGTGCCAAAGCTGCGGCCTTCTCCGTGCAGTTGTACAAGATGAGTTCCAGGTTGACGGGGGAGATCTTAAACGGGCCGCCCAGTTTGGCAGAGGTGTTCCAGACCGGCAAGCAGCGGCTGAAGATCTTGGGCGGGTCGTGTAATAGTTGCAGCTTGCCCAGATCAATGACGTGCAAGCTGCGTTCCCCATAGGAGATATTGAGGATTGCAAAGCCGAGGGTGTGGTGCACGGAGCTCGGTAAAAGTGGGTAACTGTTGTTAAGGCATGTAAGCTGAAAGTCTAGCAATCGAGGAATCTTTTCTAATATATAGAATATCAGTATATGTATGAGACTATGTAAACTATCCCTTTTCTAATATAGCCATTTAGGAATCTTTCAATTTCACGTCATTAAATTAGGAATCTCCATAATTTGGTTAATTTTAGACTTAGCAGTTTGCCTTTAGGTAGCATCAAAGTATGAATGTTTGAGACAAAGTATCATGTATCTTCTGAGCAGAAGCCATCATAGACATACCTATCAAAACTAACTTCTTATTGTGCCTACGATCTGCAGTGAAATTATTGTGGTTAGTCAATGTAAGTTTCAATCACAAAATAAAAAAAAAACCATCAAAATGAACCATGGCAATTTGACAGCCAAGCGCAACTAGCTATTAGAAATGCACGTGGCATCGGCAGATCAAAATTTTAACCCCAATGGGAAAGATCAGTAGACCGACCTCACATCAAAACCTATAGTTTCTAAGATGTCATGTAGGTCTAAATAGCAGCATCTCTCAACATGTCAGCTCAGCTAAACAAACAAAAAATAAAGAGGATAAGGGCATCTTCAACGCGGACCCTCAAACCGCCCGCAGCCGTCCGGAGCGCGTGCTCCAGAC